>NC_043703.1:86320636-86380247 GCF_006229205.1 Suricata suricatta | reverse complement strand
GTCTCTCCACACCCTCACCAGCATCTATAGTCTCTTGATTTGTTCATTTTAGCCACTCTGACTGGCGTGACGTGGTATCTCAGTGTGGTTTTGATTTGTGTTTCCCTGATGATGAGCATTGTTTCATGTGCCTGTAGACCATCTGGATGTCCAGAGGAAACTATTAAGCTTGAAGACAGGGGATGTTCACAGAAGACACGGGTCTGAGAAGTCCTCCCTATACGTCCTGTTCATTAGGAACAAGGGTGCTAGGACCCTCGGCCAACACCCATTTCGGTGACTGCAGGCGAATATGCCATGACAAATGTGTGCAAGGCTCAGGCAGCCTCCACTGCTCTGCTTAGAAGCACCTGACGTGCAGTGTGGTACTATTTCCTGCAGGCTGACAATCTGAGTTCAGGAGGGAGAGCTGCTCAGAGTCCCCACCAGGAAGGGCTCCGGAAGCCAGACTCCAGACTTGCTCTCTGCAACTGTTCTTTCTCCCCTTTCGCTGCCATAGTGTCAGGTGTGGGTCACCGGAAGCCTGCCTGTCTTCCCCATTTTTATCTGCTCTTCTGAGCAAGGAGAGTTCTAGCAGGGTTCTGGAAAATTTTCTTTGCTGGATGATTTAAGTAGCAAGATCTGGGAATCTACCTAAATATCCGAATATTAGAAATACAGTTTAGTATATTTAGTATTTCCAATATGATAGACTATAAAGTCATTTTAAAATGAGTAAGCCTGTGGCAACATGGAAAAGTGCTAATGGGGAGTATCAAGGGAAAGTCAAATATAAAGTAGCATACTATATAAAGCCAAGTATCAAAATACATCGACATATATTTTGAGGGATGGGATCAGGAGTCAGTACACAGCACAGGAGGTGGTAATGATAGTAATGGTCACTGCTGCATGGACCCAGGCCTGCGAGAACGCTGAAGACCGGTTACCGCCATCCAAGGCCCCCAGCAGAGCGCAGCCCTCATGGTGAGCTGCAGGCAGGTGGGGACAAGGGCAGCTCCAGCCTCTGCTGCCACCGCACAGGCACGTGGCAGACTCCCCGGCTTCCACGTGCTCACCCGACAACATGGGCTTGGCCTTTCACTCCCTCATCTGCCCAGAACTTCTTACCTTGAATAAGTCATAGAGTTCTTCCAGGTCTTCAGGAAGAATGGAGACTTCTGGAGTAACAACGCGGAGCTTGAGGGAAGAATAAACAGCAATGGAGTGAATTCTGTGCCTAGGAGATCGGAGGAACACAGGGTTCTTCCTGCTCGTTCGGGTGGGGGGACCGCCAGGCGCCAGTCTTGTCTCCCAGAGCAGCCTGTTCCTCTCTGACGCAAAGATCACCGTATGGCAACTTTCTCAAGGTGTTTACCCTCTGCCTTCCCAAGTTCACACATCGGCACCTCAGGACAAACGTGTAGGTAGGTTCAAACGGAAGTCAAACTCTAGCAAAGACGGGGATTGGGCAGGAGGTTCCTCCTGAATAACAACGAACACAGCAGGCCTCCTGTGCTAGGTATTTTATATATCGGACCTCATTTAATCCCAAATGCTGGGTATTAGTATCCTCATTTTACATCTGGGGAAGCTGGGGCTCACGGTGGTTAAATTGCTCACAGTATGACTTGAAAAGCCCAACTGTTGTATACCAGGTCACTCTAATTCAATGCAGGGTACAAAGCTGGGATTAAGTTCATGTATTTATCTTTAGTAATCTCTACACCCAATGTGGGGCTTGAACTCACAACCCCAAGATCAAGAGTCACAGGCTCCTCTGACTGAGCCAGTCAGGCACCCCAAACACTGGCCTTCTAATGAGACCAACAGAACAGAGCCCACAATTCTTGACTCACCACATTCTGCTTTGTGGTATCTTCGTGGCCTTGGAGAACCCTGATCCTGTGCTTACAGCGCAGGTGCTCAATCTGCTCTACAGACTGGTCTCCAAATTTCTGCAGAGAAACAAAGAGTCACTCATGCACAGAATCCCTTTGTGCATACAAACAGAGGAAAGCAGTAGTAGTCGGGGAAGCCCCCTCAAAATCCACCACTGAACAAGTTTCCAAGAGGGCGAGGATGGGGGCGGGGGGCGCGGTGCCAGGCCTAGTTACCTCATAGGAGTCCCGGATCAGGTCGGCAATGTCAGTCACAGGGTAGGGCTCCTGGTCATCGGAGAAAAAGGCATGGTGGCTGCCAACTGAGGGTCCAGGACTGTCCTCATTCTTAATGTGATCTAGAAACCTGAGCACACAACCCACCACTGAAGCACTGGTGCCCCCGCACCTGAGGGCCACACCACACCCGCTACCTTCACAGGGGCCAGGAAGTATCTCAGAGCACCTTCCAAGTTCGTTTGTCTTCAAACACTGGGAGGAGAGCAAGGTAGCAACCACTGTGCTCCTTTAGAGAAAAGGAGACATCCCTAACGCCAAACCTGTTGATCTGGGCTCCATGGGCGTGTGTGCCGGGATCTGGAACTCACTGGAAGTCAATACAAAGTTCTGTGCAAACGTGCAATTGTGAGCTTCCACAGTGTTCTGAAAGGGAAACTCTCAGAAACTCTCATCTGTCTTTCAACTTGCCCTCAGCTCCAAGAAACCCAGGTTCCAGTCCTCAGCCTCATGGGGCTTTTCTTTCACTGCAACACAGCAGCCCCTACACATCAAATGTCTAAAACCTCCAGCTGGCTGCTGAGATTACCATTTCCAGTGCCCGCCCGCCCGCCCCCTGCCAGGCCACTCGGAGTGTGTATCTCCTCAGAGACAAGCATGGACAGCCTGCTCCCCTCCTGTACCCCCTCCATAGCTGGAGAAGGGTGGGGAAGATGGCGCTCTTCACCACACGCAGGCAACAGTGCCACCGGATAGGGTAACAAGTGGCATAGAAGGAAAAATTGCACAGTGACAGCCCTGCTGGGCACCGGCTGCTGCCTCTACCCATCATCTGTCTGGCAGAGCCCTCGGCTGCCTGCCTCACCCCGTGAGCCCACCTGCTCAGGACCATGAGCGCCTGGCCATCGTCCTTGCTGCTGCACAGGCCCTCGGCGTTGGCTTCCAGCACAGCCAGCCCCAGCTGGAAAATGGCTTTGATCCCATCGTAGAAGAAGCAATCCACAACGCTCACGGCACTCTCCAGAGGCATAATGCTGAGGAACAGAGTCAGGAACCACGAGAGAGAGATGGACGCCAGGGCTGAGAGGTCGTTCATGTGCTCCGCCAGCTCGGGGAGGTGCTCCTTGATGAGCTCCTCAAAGACAGACTGGTCCACCTGGGCCCCTGGAAAAGGCAGGCCATAGACTTCACTGGGAAGGGAGTCACACTTTGTAAGTTAGCCTGAAAATAAAACGAATCTGAGTTGATCAGAACAATGAAACAGAACTAGAGCCCAGAAAAGGACTGACACTTAACTGATTTTTGACACTGACTAAGGTAATTCAGTGGGGAAAGGATAGTATTTTCACAAAATAATACTCAATCAGTGGATGCCTGTGTGGGGCAGAGGTGGGGGTGAGAACCTCAAGCCCTACTTCACATCATACAAGAAAATACATATGAAATGTGTCACAGACCTAAATATAAAAGCTAATACTATAAGGCTTCTCAAGGAAAATATAGGAAAAAGGCAACATTTCTTAGGACACAAAAGGAACTAGCCACAGAAAAAGTTATAAATGAGACTTCATCAAAATTAAAGACTGGTGTTCTTCAAAAAACAGTAAAATAATAATGTAAACTTCAAACTCAGAAAATACTTATAATATACCTGACAAAGGTCTTGTATTCAAAACAACAACTCTTGCACTTTAGTCATCAATAACGAATTTTTTCTTTAAATAGGCAAAAGATGTGAGCAGACACTTCAAAGGAGACCAAAAAAAATGGCCAGGAAGCACAGAAAAATATGTTCAAGATCCTTAATGAAGGAAAGAAATACAGGGGCACCTGGGTGGCTCAGTCAGTTAAGTGTCCAGCTTCGGCTCAGGTCATGATTTCAAGGTTAGTGGGTTCAAGCCCCATGTCAGGCTCTGTGCTGACAGCTCAGAGCCTGGAGCCTGCTCCGGATTCTGTATCTCCCTCTCTCTGACCCTCCCCTGCTCAAGCTGCCTCTCTCTGTCTCTCAAAAATAAATTTTAAAAACATTACAAAAATTAAAAAAAAAAGAAATGCAAATTAAAACCTCCATGACATATCCCTTCTTACCCACTAGAATGGCAAAAATTAAAAAGTCAATTCCAAGAACAAACAGGGATATGGAGCCGCTAGAACCTCTACATTGCTGGTATGAGATGTGTGACTGCAGAATATCTTGCTTTGAAAAAGTTTCTTACAAAGTTAAAAATACATCTAACCTATGACCTAGCATTTCTACTCCTAGGTAAATACTCAAGAAAACAATCTTTATTCACAAAGAGACTTCTACAGGAATGCATATTGCACCATTATTTAGAAAACAAAAACAAAAACAACTCATATCTCTACTACCAGGTGACTGGAAAAACAAATCATGTTATACAGTGAAAGGCTACTCGGCAATAGGAAAGGGACAAATTACTGATGCACCCACAACCTCATGTTGTACAAAAGACAACAGACACAAAAGAGATTACATTCTCTGTTATTACATTTATTCCAAGTTCAAGAATGGGCCACACTAATCTGTGGTGATGGAAATCAGTGCTCCGCCACAGGCAGGGAAGGGGGCAGAAGGGAACGTTGTGGGTTATAGAAATGCTCCACCCTGTACTGGGGTGGCGGTCACACGGTATACACATGATCCCTGATGGTCTGCTGGTCACTCAGGGGTATATGAGCTGTCTCATCACGACACCATCAACAGGTGATGGCTTTGGCAATTTGCCTCCCAGTGTCCCTGAGACTCCGATGATTCTGCGCTACCGTGCGCAAGGTTAAACTGCCTCCCATGACATAAAGTACAAAAGGAGGCAAGCCCATCACTCAGGCACGTGAAGGGAGCCGGGAAGACAGTCTAAAGCATACCAAGAGACCACTAAAAGGCACCAAGTGGCTACCTCCTTCCCAGCCAACCCCTCCTTGACCCTCAGTGGTCATCACATCCCTTCAGTTCTTGGGATACCAGTCTTTAGAAAGCGTCTTCTTCCTGCCTTACCCCTACATCCAGTCCTTTGCCAAAGTCTATCTCAAATTCATTCTTTGGTTTCTGTTCCCACAGATGCCACCTTAATATTAGGCCGCCTCTAGAAAGAGTATCTAAGAGTATCACCAAGCCGAAGCAATTTTTCTGTATTTGTCCACTAGGAGGTGCTGGACCACAGAGATGATGCAAGTTCAAATCAGCCATAAGAAGAAAAGAAAGCACCAAGTGCATGCTTGAGAGCAGTGGGGTCAAGGGTCTGCCCAGTGCCCAGCAGCAACAAATGGGCCTTCTCACTATCAAAGTGTGTAAGTGGCAGGAAGGGAGGGAGGTCTGTTCTGGGGGTGGCGGGTGGGGCTCTAAGTCTGTCCTTCAGGTCCAGCCTGGAGGGTCGCCAGCACTGCTCCGTGCGCCTCCTCTCCTTAGGGGAGAGGGGACATCTGTCTGCATGAGCTCCTTGGGTACTGAGATCAAGGCCACCCTCCCTTTCCAGGCCACAGGGAAACACCTCTCTGGTTTTCACTTTTCAACTTGTTTCCTGATCCTAAAAAAATTTTTTTTCAGGTTACCTCACTCCACCATTTTGCCAGAGTAGTGCAGAGAATTACACCAGTTAGTTGTGCAAATTTAAGAGCCAAGCAGGGTTTGTACAGAGACCTGCTGAGAGGTGCAGGGGACTTTTTACTGAAGACTGAGGGGACACATGTCTTTGCCCAGGCTCTGTCCCTACTCCCCAAGCACAGAGGACGAGGAGGAAGGGGAAGGGGACAGTTTACCGATGACTCGGTGGTTGAAATAGTCGGGGAGCATCCGCTCACACACGGCCACCAGCAGCCAGAAGGCCTCCTCCTCCTTGGCGTACAGCAGCAGGACGGAGGTCAGGATGTTCATGGACTGCTCGGGTTCACAGAGGAGGGCACGGTTAGTGACCAGGCTGCACAGACCCCAAAACCCACACAGGTCAGACCCAGGGCAGCCCAACCACACTGACACTTGTGAGGTGATCATGTTACCAACACGGTCCCCACAAGACACACCAGGCTGAGTGACCAGCCACCGTCCCCTCATCGTCCCCATCTAGCAAGGCTGAGGTCAGCCATGGTGGATGCCTCAGGCCCAGGTCAAATCCAGCCATTCTATTGTTCAAACACACACAAAACGTTCACGCATTGATTTTGCTTATTCACAGGAAACATCTATAACCCTGTCTCAACCTGGGACGGGGGCGGGGGGGGAGGGGGGTAATTTACTGAGTTTTATTTTGTGCTTGTTTACCACATCCCTGAGTAAACTTCCCCAGCAAACTCAGCAACAGCTCAGAGGACGTCTTACCTCCACTTTTGCTTCCTGAAGGAAAGGGATTGGCCCCAAACACCTTTTTTCCTCCCCAAACAGCACTGATATTTTTAAAATAATCCCCATAACTTCTGTAGAGATCCAGAAAAATAAAGCTCCACAAAAGCATTATCAGTGCCATCCTATAGCAGAGGCCTGGAGGGGCGGTGGAGACAATGTGTCCTGCCACAGACAGCGGCTCAGCATGTGTACTGCTCTTTGCCCCAAAGTTTCTAACTTCAAGTATATGAAGATAATTCCTTTGGCCATATATGATGCATCCTTTCAGGGAAGGGACAAAGCATGGAGCCTTCACAGGACAGTACAAGACAGCCAAGAAGATCAGGACCCGAAGCCCAGCAGATCAACACAAGACATGGACTCAACACAAGACTGTTCCTCACTGCACGCCTCACCTGGCAGTACCCAATTTTAGGGTTCCGGTGGGCATAGGCCGTGAGGACTCTCCTCAAAGCAGCAATTCCCGTTTCATTCTGGAAGGCGGGGTGCTCTGGTAAGGAACGGTGCAGGTCCCGTTCTATCTCCTCCGTCACCAGGCAACATTTTCCCATGGACTCCTCCACCAGGTTACCATAGTAACCGGGATGCGAGGCAAGATCAGTTACTGCATCTGATGATTTAAAAGGAGTTTTTCAAGGGGGTGGATTACTGGGATAGTCAACATGGGGAGGGGGCTTGTCCTGCTGGGAGACATAAAATATTTTGAGTCTCAGCACCCAAGGGACATAAAATATTTTGAGACTACACACACCCAAAAGGACTTCATTTCTGCCAAAAACAAAAAGGAAAGAAAAAAATGATATAACATGGCTTTTCTAAGAATAAACTTACACAGAGAGAGGGGAAACCGCTCATACTAGAAATAATTGTATTAATATGCTTTAGCAAGTTGTATTCACTAGTAACAGGAAGAGTGGATATGGGTGTGTACTCATACAGACGTACACACAAGGTTCATATACAAAGTCACCAGCAAATTACTGAGCATGCACGTGTGAAGCAAAAACAATTATGCTTAAGTAATCAAACAATTATCAAGGAGCCAACGAGCCCCCAACGAGAAACTGTGAGGCTGGGGTCACGATGTGCAGGCAGACCGAGCACAGGCCACCCACTGCCGCTAGCCCCCCCTTTTTTTTTTTTTATAAAATGTGTGTGTGTTTTCATTAAAAAGGCAGACTTAGATAAGCCGGTGGCATTAACAGGTGTCACTCATCGGGTGGTAAGATTATGAGTCATGCTACTCTCTATGCTCGTTCCTCTCTGTTTTCTTTCCAACTCTGAGTAGAGATTGTTTTTATTAAGTGCAAAAATACAGAAGGCATTTTTTAATTTGAAAAAGGCCTGTGTTTGGTGGGCAGCTGCAGAAACAAGGTAACAAACAGGGGGCTCAGCTTGTCAGACGAGGTGAGCAGTGGTCGTAGGCCTATCAGTAAATGCCAGCAAGTGCCTCGGAAAGCAGGAAATGTGCATCCGGGCCCCCAGGGCTGGGGAGGGGGTGGGCTTGGTTATTGGGGGAGAGACTGGGAAGAGGGAAGACAAAGGGTGAGGCAGGGTGAGGGTCAGCATGAGGCTGACCTGAGGGAGGAATATAAAAAATGTGCAGGGAGGGGCTCCAGGGTGGCTCAGTCCACTAAGCTTCCGACTTCAGGTCATGATCTCATAGTTCATGAGTTTGAGCCCAACATAAAGCTCTGCACTGACAGTGCAGGACCTGCTTAGGATTCTTTCTCTCTCTCCCTCAATCTCTCTCTACCCCTTCCTCTCCCTCTCCCTCTCTCTCAAAATAAAAAAATAAACTTAACAACAACAACAACAAAGCATGCAGGGAGAGGACAGGTGCCCAGGCTCAGCCTCTGGGAGGCCCATGCTGACCTGAGAGCAGCAGGTCCACCAAAGGAGACAGGACCTCCTCACTATGCCTCCCGCTTCACCCTGATAGGAGCAGCTAAGTCACACCCTGGACGACAGGGCCTTCCCTTCCTGCCTGTGGGGCCCGACCTCCTCAACCGAGCCAGATGAAACAGCCACCCTCAATGCAGAGACAGACAAATGCCTGCTCAGCTGGTCTCTGAGGATGTTGGTTCCTGTCTCTGCCCACCCATCGGTGAGTGTCCTGATGAGGGACTCCCACACGTCACCAAACAGCAGCAGAGCAAGAGTCCTGGGGCCTGAGGCCAGACAAGGCTATCACTGAATGGGTCAAGTGATATAAGAGGAAGAAGTCGGCAGAAGAGAAATCTCCACAACTGTACCTCCTGGGGAGGCTGTTTGTCTTCAACAGAGAAGGGACCAAGAGAAAGTGTGCTGAGAGATTTATGTGAATGCCACTGCAAGTGAACCACATACACAGATTTTTGTTTGTTTAGTCTATTTCAGAATGCATGTCCTAGAAAGATACTTCCCTTCTAAGAGATTCTTCACAAATTCTCAGGACTGTGTACAGATTCAATATTACTTTCAAAGGAGAGGTCATTTCAGCCAGATCTCACATTGACCAAGGAGGATACCACAGCCCAGGGGTCTCGGGCAACTTGACCAAGGTCCCACGGCTAACACAGTCAAGAGTGCTCAAGTTCTGGGCTGGGATCACCACGGGAAGAATCTAAAGATGGATGACTTGTCTGCACACACACATTGTTCAGATCTGGGCCTCTGTTCCTGTTCTGCTCCAGAAATAACTCTTGGCCTAAAAATACCAGAAACACTTACCTGAGAAGAGCAGCCAGAGTTTGCCACGTAAAGATTCAGGGATCCCCATGGCTACAAGCTTCCGGATCTTCTCTGTGCGGAACATACACACAGTTCTGCCGTATTCCACAAAGTGGTCATTCCATAGGCTTATTTTTATCTGCTCCCTGGACTGGAAATGGAAATTTTGTTCATGTACAAAGAAGCCCGTCCACACCTTCCACTACAGCCCATCCGTATCACACAGCCATCGGACGCACATCCAACTGTCAACAGAGGAACCAACAGTAATGCGCAACTGGTTCAGCAAATATTTCTGAAACACTTCCAGGCGCAGAGGATGTAAAGATGAATAACAGCTACCAGTCCTTCTGGAGCTCAGAGCCCAGCGGGAGAGTTTACACAAATAAAATGCCATTTCCTTGGAAAAGTTGATTTTAAGAATATGTTTGTCCAAATGCTCAAGTCGCCCAAAGCAGACGGGAGGGAGAGGTGGGAGCAGGGGATGTTTGGGAAGCTTCTCAGGATGTTGACAGCAAGCCACTGCTGGAATACAGGTCAATTCAGAGGGCAAATGAGGGCAAGGGGCGGGGGGTGGCCCTGAGCTCCGAGACAACCAGCGGAAAAACTGAAACCTAAGAAATTACATTGTTCTTAATATCAGAAACAAGAAAGACACCATTTCTCTAGGGAACTAAAAATCCTTTTTAGATGGGGGTGTCTGGGTGGTTCTGTCAGTCGAGCATCTGACCCCTGATTTCAGCTCAGGTCATAATCTCATGGTTTGTGAGTTTGAGCCCTCATCAAGGCTCTGTGCAGACAGTGCGGAGCCTGCTTGGGATTCTCTCTCTCCCTCCCTCTCTCAACCCTGTCCCTGCTTGCATGCACGTGCTCTTTCGCATTCACTCTCTCTCTCAAAATAAATACACTTAAAAAAATTATCCCTAGATGACAGGAGTTCTTTGTGCCTTTTAAGCAAGATGTCCGTAGATGCTCCTGGCACACAGGTCCCAAGGCAGCTTCCTTCCAACCGTGGTCTCTTTTCAGAGTACAATTTCTAGCCCATTCCCCCTACTGTACATAACCTTGCCCTTAGAGTCTCCCTACAAGGAGGATGAGTATAAGTAAATGTAACAGAAATATCTTTGGTCCAGTAAAACTACAGCACAGGAGACCTTTTGTTCCAGGAGAGAAAAAGAAATGCTGTAAGAGGAACCCACACAGACACCACTGGACAAGAGGAGAAACACTTGTTCTGTATCTGGAAGAACCCACAAAGGACAGCACTGATGGCTCTACCAGTCACATGGCCGCGAGCTGCATCAAAGGGCCACTTAGAGGGCAGGTAGGAAAGTCATCGCCCTCGGTCATTTGACCACATCCTTCATGTATCCAGATGTGCCCAGGCAACTGGCATCAGCTGACCCCCTCGCTACTGCCAGTGACGAAGAGGGAGGGTTACGAGCTGCTGGGGCTGCACGGCCACCATCCACCCACACCTCCTACTCTCCCAAAGCCCGTGGGGCTGGGGCCCGGGAAGGCAGAGCTATGTCACCCACCACTCGCGAGTCAGGGCTCTGGCTGCCTGACTGCTGGAAGACAGATATCAGGGCCTCAGGGTGCAGGCACGGGCTCTTGTCTTTTTCACTTTCCTCGATATTTTGAGAGGACACCATTTCAAGATCCCCAAACTTGTGGTCACCGCACATGCTTGCTGAATGAAACACAGGTGAAGTCTGCCGGAAAGAAAAAATAGTGGGGGGGGCTAGAAGAAAGTCACCACTTTACTTATGGAAGAGTCATTGCTTCATCTTTGGAGGCATGAAGGTGTCATACTTCAACATGCCTAGTAAAAATCGCCTCTCAGCCTTTTGGCTAAGATCAAGTGCAACATGCCTAGTAATGACTCCAGGGAAACAGACTAACATCAGACCCAACAGATTTGATCTTCAGGAAGGAATACAGTCCACCCTACGCTTTCCCAGTAAGGCTGCTCACAACACACAGCATGGGTCCATCAGACGGCCAGCCAAGCACCATTTCTTGTATGCTTCCAGAACTGGGAATGTCCATCTTCAGAAAACAACCCTAGTGTACTGAGAGACTATCTCCTTTCCTCCCTGTCACTATGTGGGTAAAAAGAGGTCAAGAAAGAGAGACGGGTGTGAAACAACAGGAGACAAGGCCCCAGCAGATCCGGCTCTGTTTTACAGCCATCCAACCTTAAGGACAATGTGACTTCTCTTTTAACAAGTTACATCTGCCCCCAAATAACATCCCCTCCAAAGTCAGAGGTGGGGGCACTGACCCCTGCAACCTGTGATGGGTATGCTCTCTACTGTAAGTTGAATCCCCAGTCAAACCCTCCAACCTGTGAGGGGTGCCCTGTCAATCCCTTTGCCATGTGGGTGTCCCCCACCAACCTCCTAACATATAGACGGGTGCCCATCAGATCCACTCACCTCTGGTGAGAGGCGCCCTATGAACCCCTCTAACCTGTGAGCGGGGGGCCCTGTTAGCCCCTCCAACTGCTCACCTGCGCGGGCTACCCTCTAACCTGTGTAGCACCCACTCAGGACCCCTCGAGTCTCAGAAGTTATGCAGTGTCTGATACACAGGCCCAATCATCTCTAACACACTTCTCCCATCCCTAAGTGTGTCCAGAGTCACAGGTACACATTTCAGCAATCACTGCCCTAGAGGCAGAGAGGAAGGAGACCTTCAGTTTATAGGATCCCGCTGTTCCTAAGGATCATACCATGTCTTCATCTCGGGAGGTGTCATAACGCACGGGGTGGTTGGCGTGCACCCGCTTCAGCCTCACGAGCAGGCTCTCCACCAAGTTATCTCTGTCCTTCAGCTCAATGAACTGGAAGGCCATCTTGCTCCTGATGCTGACGATGATGGGATTAGGTAGCAGACTTGTGTCCTCCATCTTCTCAATGCTCACCACCTGTTGCAAAAATAATTATACACAAAGGTACAGCAAGAGTAAAAGGAGGGCAGGCATTTCAACTACACATTTAGAAAATATCTTAAGCTAGAAGTAAAACCAAGTTACTTCAATAAGGAACTGATACAGAGGTTAAAAAGTACACCAGGCGGCATATTCAAAGAGGCAAAAGGTCAGAGTAACTCAAGCAGCCATCAGCAGGTGAACGGAGAAAGAAAATGTGCTCTATCCCCACAAGGGAATATTATTCAACCTTAAAGAGGAGAGAAATTCTAACACCTGCTACAACATGGAAAAACCTTGAGGACATTATGCTAAGTGAAATACACCACACACAAACGGGCAAATGTTGTAGGATTCCACTTATAAGAGGGAACCAGAGCGGTCACATTCAGAGACAGAAGGTAGAGTGGTGCGAGCCTGGAGCTGTGGGAGGGAGGATGGGGAGTTAGTGCTTAATGGAGACAGAGTTTCAGTTTGGGAAGATGAAGAAGTTCTGGTAATAGATACACAATAGTGTGAATGTACTTAATGCCACTGTACTGTGACACTTAAAAATGGGTGAAGTGAGGGGTGCCTGGGTGGCTCATGGTTCAGTGTCCGACTTCGGCTCAGGTCCTGATCTCCAGGTCCTGATCTCACGGTTCATGGGTTCGAGCCCCATATCGGGCTCTGTGCTGACAGCTCAGAGCCTGGACCCTGCTTCGGATTCTGTGTTTCCCTCTGTCTCTGCCCCACTCCTGCTCACAATCTCTCTCAAAAATAAAAATTTTTTAAAATTTTTAATGGGTGAATGGATAAATGCATATCATCTATATGTTACAGTAATAAAACAAGTAAGTATGTAAGACAACTCTTGGATTTCTTGCTCCACTCCTAGGTGAGAATATTTGTAAAATGAAATCACACAAATGAAAAAAACAGTGAGTTTTTCCAAAGAACAGCGCTTAGAATTTGGAGGTCCTGGTGTGAAATGGGAGTCGTGGTTACCGTCTTAACAGACGTGCCTTGAAACCGAAGGACTGGGCGTGTCAGACCCAGAAGTGGGTGCAGAATTCTCTGGTAGGAAGGGGCTGGATCCATTGTTTAAATGTTTAACTCAAGTCCCAGGAGGGTATAAAAGACAAGCAATCTAACATTTTCCAAAGGTGATACTTTCCGTCAGATGCTTTTTGCTTTCTCCATTGTTGTGAGGGAAAGTGGGGATTCATTCCTAAAAACTGTTGGGAAAGCTTTAATTGCTAAGCATGTATTTTCTTTTTTTTTTAATTTATTTTTAATGTTTTATTTATTTTTGAGACAGAGAGAGACAGAGGATGAGCGGGGAGGGGCAGAAACAGAGGGAGACACAGAATCGGAAGCAGACTCCAGGCTCTGAGCTGTCAGCACAGAGCCCGACACAGAGCCTGATGCGGGGCTCGAACCTACTAACGTGAGATCATGACCTGAGCCGAAGTCAGAGGCTTAACGGACTGAGCCACCCAGGCGCCCCTAGGCATGTACTTTCTAATGAGAACTTCATCAATATCATCAATACCCCTGAGGGGAGAGTGTTTTATTATCACTTATCACTTCGATGCAAATTTCAGGTGATTGTAGCAACAATAGAAAAAGCAGTGACCCAACGGGTACTGGTCAGATTTGGGCCGTGCTTCCATCTGGAGGCCTGTGTGTAGCCGGCCACCCTCTGCTGGGTGAGCATTCCCCACCTGTGCCGGGTCCCACAGCCACCTGGCTCAAGGATAGAAGGTGGGCTCAGGAAGCCCCTGCCGGGGTGGCGGCTACCTCTCGGAGCGGGAGGATGACATTGCAGCAGCCGTCCTCCTTGCTGGCGAAGCAGATGTAACGGTCAGATGTGAACATCCGCCCAGCCGTGTGACAGCGACTGAACGGCGTCCACAGCGAACATTCCACGACCGCGTGCAGCTTCTCTTGCCTCGGCAGCCTGAAGAAAGCCCGGAAGAACTCATTCTGTGCTCTGGCTTCAAGGTCCCTGGAGAAGGAGGGAGAGAGAAGAGGAGGCAAGAACACTGAATGAACACAGTGGAGTACAAAGAGAAGCCCCGTAAAACCCACCAGCACAGCCGGATATCGAAGTGGGTGCCAAGAGACGCTGAGCCCCCCAGCTCCTGCGTGGGTCATTAACACACACCCCACTTCACAGCCAACCTTTGGAACGTGTACTCAAGGCAGAAGGGGTTGACCCCGCACAAAAGTATGATGACAAACTCACAGACCAACACAGACCTTCCCTCCTGGCTTGGTTAACATCTGAATTACCATAAATCAAGAATCCAGTACCCAAAAGTCAGATAACAGCAAGTGTTGGCACACAAATGCCCTTCTGCCACTGCTAGTGGGAATGTCAGCTGGGGCAGCCGTTTGGACAACAGTCTGGCTGTTTCTCAAAAGGTTCAGCATGGAGTTACTATAAGACCCTGCAATTCCTCGCCTAGGGAGATACCCAAGAGAACTGAAAACGTACATCTGCTCAAAAACCTGTACACACGTGGTCATAGCAGCAGTATTCATAACCGCCGAGAACTAGCAACAACCCAAATGTCCACCAACTGACAAATGGATAAACACAAGGTCACACCATAGAATATTACTCAGCCACACACAAGGCAACAAAGTATGGACACATGCTGCGACATGGGTGGACCTTGAAAACCTTACAGATACAAAAGACCACACCCTGCCTGATCCCATTTACATGTAATTTCCAGAATGGGCAAAACTCATAACCACGGACAATAGATTAGTGATTGCTTAGGGCTGGGGATAAAAGGAGAAGTGGAGAGTGACTGCTCATGAGTGAAGAAAATGTTCTAAACCAACTGTGGTGATGGTCGCAAAGCTCTGTGACTGGACTAAAAAAACCACTGAATGGTACACTTTACCTAGGGTGAATTGTGCCATGTATGAATTATAGCTCAAAAAAGCTTTTAAAAAATTTAGATCTGTGCTGGGCATATAGTAAGTGCTGAATAAACATTAGCTATTATTACCTTTAAAAAACACATCCGGGGCACCTGGGTGGCTCATTCAGTTAAGTGTCTGACTCTTCGTTTCAACTCAAGGTGTGATCTCACAGTTCACAGGATCAAGCCACACGGACAGTGTGGAGCCTGCTTGGGATTCTCCCTCTCCCTCTCCTGGTGCCCTTCCCCTGCTTATGCATGTACTTTCTCTCTCTCAAAATAAATTAAAAAAGAAAAACCCGTTCTAAACTTAAAAATATTAATTTAAAAAATCTAAGTAAAGTATCACCAGAAAGAAGCCCTTCCATGTCACATCAGTATGGACAGCAGAGAATGGTGGTGAGCTAGGGGAGAAACCCCACCCCAGGGAACCCCCTCACCATACCCTGATTCTTGGCTCTAACATCCGGTAAAGCAAGAAGGTGGCCAAATCACAATGTTTAAAAATACTGATGAATGTATGTCATACCCCAAAATTCTGGTAGAAGGGAAATTCCACTGTACAAAGATAAAAAACTCTCTTTGTGGGGTGCCTGGGTGGCTTCGTCAGTTAAACATCTAACTCTTGATTTCAGCTCAGGTCATCATCTCACAGTCATGAGACCAAGCCCCACATCAGGCTCCATGCTGAGTGTGGAGCTGGTTTGGGATTCTTTCTCTCCTCTGCTCTGCCCCTCTCCCACTCATGTTCTCTCTCTCAAAAAAAAAGCCATTTTTTTCCCTTTGACACATTTAATAAGAGTTCTTTAACTTTGATATAATTGGCACTATGCTCAAAGTAAGGAATATGAACTTTTGGCTTATTCACTGTGTGACCTTGGACAACACTCCTCTGTATCACAACCTGACATTTGTAAAATGGAAATACCCAACCTTTCTGCTTGAAGGGATCCCTGCAAACATAAAATGGTGTCCTCAATATAGAGAAAACAGGTTAGAAACAGTATGTACAGGGGTGCCTGGGGGGCTCAGTTGGTTGGGCGTCAGACTCTTGGTTTCCATTCAGGTCATGATCTCAACGGTTTGTGGGACCGAGCCCCGTGTTGGGCTCTGCACTGACAGCTTGGAGCCTGTTTGGGATTCTCTCTGCCCCTCTCTCTCTCTGCCTCTCCCCTTCTCAAGCTTGTGCTCTCTTTAAAAAAAAAATTTTTTTAAACTAAACAGCATCTACAGTATGAACCCATTGATATAGATTCTGTAAAATTTGCAGAAAGTGATGCATAAAAAGACTTTGCCTAAAATGTTAACAGCAGTTGACTCTGCATAGTAGAATTTCCACTTTTCATTTTATTCTGTTTAAATTTTCTACCTGACCACATATTGTTAGCTTTTTAAAAAATTATGCCACTTGCCTTAAGGAAAAGAGTAAATTTTTAAATGTTGCATAGAAGATAAGTATGAAACTGCAGCCCAAGTGATCTTTTAGACACGTGCTCCCTCACCAGGGCCATGCTTGCACACAGATGCCCTGCTGCCCCAGTTCACGCTCCCAACCCAGTCCTCATTTTCACACCACTGCACAACTGTCTTCCCAGAGACCCCA
Organism: Suricata suricatta; assembly: GCF_006229205.1. Classification (NCBI taxonomy): domain Eukaryota; kingdom Metazoa; phylum Chordata; class Mammalia; order Carnivora; family Herpestidae; genus Suricata; species Suricata suricatta. Next base: position 86,363,623 of record NC_043703.1, on the reverse strand, counting down.
CACAGAGATGAGAGAGTGCTTGGAATTTATTATCAAACCCTCACAAAGAAAGGTACTTACATGTCCAGCAAATCCTCTGGGCACAAAGAGAAATTATATAAATTCTACAGATCAAGATGGGTCCAGTTACTGAGGGCTAAAGCTGCAGCTTCTTACCCTGATGTCCCTGTTTTTCCATGGATGGCTATTTCCTAAGGAGCTTACGCTTCCTCCACAGAGGAGCCGGGAGGACACGGGAAAGCACTGTGAATGCTCTAGAAATTCACGTACTACAGGATGGAAGGAAAGGCCCCTCAAGATCACCCTAGTTCCCTGAAAGCGGACCTATATTCAACACATTTACGCTGGAAGACTTACATCCTTATCCCGAAAGCATGCTGGCCAGGCTGGCTTTGGTGAAAGTGAAGCCAATGCACCTGTCTGTACTTATCTTACAGATGTGGTTCCAGCCACTGCTGAATTCACCTGTTGTCTATTTCCTTCCTGGAAGCACAGAGAGGGAGGGTGGAAGGACTTTTTGTATTTACTCTGCATTCAGCTCTTCAATGTAAGAGTAAGGTGCTCAGTTATCTGAGTTTTCTATTCAATGCACTTGCTACATCAGCCAATAGCTCTGTTCAGTCCCCTTCTTCATACTACACACCACCTCTTTTCTCTTTTCTGGGCCGTTCCCTGTCACTACAGGGGTCCGTCTCTCACACATTCAGCAGCCAGAGACCAGTGACCTCACATAAAAGAGAGAAAGCAGCAGTATGAACTTCTTAAGTCATCTTCCTTCCTTAGAAAGTGCTCTTCCAACTCTACTTCTAAAGAGGAGTTACATATGTATATGTGGTATTTAACTTTCTGACATAACTGAGATGAAGTTCTAGCAGCTTGAGAGATGAGTATTATGAAGCTCAGAGTAAGCCCACCTCATCCCTCAGGTCTGTTTCCAAGCAGGTGACAGTTTGATGCTAAAAATGCCAGCTCTTCTTTCTGAAGATCACCAAGAACAATGCCTGCTGGTCACAATTTGCCTTTAGATCTTCCGGGACTTACTAAAGGTTCCCACTTTTCCTCCAGAGAGATGACCAACAGACATGGGTCATTACCTACCATTTGGAAAGCACCAGCTAAGCTCGGGTCTGAAAGCCACAGCAGAAATGCCCCTATAAAGATGGAAACCAGCCCAGCAGCCCGGATGGTATCTACCACCCCTTGTCCACACTGCTGGTATGCACTGGCCAAAGCAACTGCTCCAAAAGAAAGCTACAGTGGAGAAGAGAAGGGGAAGGTGCTGCAAATCACCCTGTCTTAACACATGCCCTTGTATGAACCTGGAACCATCTAGAAATCAACAGGGGTTCATCAGAATATGTAGCAACACCAAGTTTGTTGTCAAAGCTGAAATTAATATTTGCAATCATGCATGACAACTATGCATAAAGTTCTAGACTACAGGCAGACAATTTACAAATCTAGACTTCGGGTGCCTGGGTGATCAGTTCAGTTAAGCATCTGACTCTTGATTTTGACTCAGGTCACAGTCTCATGGTTCATGGGCTTGAGCCCCACATTGGGCTCTGCACTGACAGCACAGAGCCTGCGTGGGAGTCTCTCTCTGCCCTTCTCTGCTCCCCCCATCTCCTTAAAAATAAATAAATAAGCTTTAAAAAAATCCAGACTTAATTTCTTAGACCTTGGAACCAAGAAATGAAGGCGTGGGTAGTTCTTTTGTTTCTCTTCAAACCTAGAATTAGATTTTCCCCTCCTAGTTTAGGTACAGATGTATCAAAAATAGGTTTCCCCTCTCTTTTACCCAACAGCCTTTTAGAATGCTTTAGGGAAGACCTGTATCAGGGCATATACACAGACTCTCCCTCCCTCCTATCACTCATTCCACGTATACAAACTACTGTGTGTCAGCAGCTCAGAGCTGCTCAAGGCCAAAGGCCCCCCCAAACTCAGGCTGTGTGGTGGGCTGGGAGCAATGGGCACCCCCATTAGCTCAGGGTGTGAGGACTTCCTATCTGTGTCCTTGACAGGAGGCCTCAAGCACCATCCCTGCCCTTCTGGAATATCTTGGTCCTCTGCAGCCGGTCAGCCCCAGAAAAACACATACAAAGCTTTCTGGAGGCTCTTATTTAACATGCTCGCTCACAGACCCATGCCCAGCTCCTCTGAAACTCTGGGATATACCAAGAACCAGTAATGTAGAAAGAAGGCAGAAAGGCCAGATACACTACTTCTCCTCAAAGCCCAAGTCTGCACATAAAACACTGCATTTCTCCAGTGTGTGTTTACTTAAGACACCCTTCCTCGGCCTTCCCCCAAGAGCATTCAGGAGACAGAAGGACCACACTGCCCTGCAACATCTTATGCCAGGTCCTCTGGGCACAGTGGTGGTATGAAGGAGCCCGGCCTTCAGACAGCAGCCAGCAGTGTGGAGGTGGACTCAGCAGGTGCCGGCAGTGCCCCTGTTTCTCGGAAAGTCCAGCCACAGAGCCCCCACAGATGAGGATCGCAATGACACCGGCATCCAGAAGGCTTTTTCACACTCAAGGCTCCTGCCTTCGTCCTGACCCAGAGAGAGCCATCTGAAGGACCCGCATAAGCTCAGGGCAGCTATAGGGCTCTGCAGGGTGGGGAGACACAGGCCTTCCCTTGTGGGGCGGGAGCTATTCGGGGCTGCAGGACCCCCCAAGAGGTGCCAACTCTGACCTAGAATCACAAGGGCTGAAAGTCAAATAAATTACAGAGAGAGCCTAGGAATTCTGAATAGGGACACAAGGAGAAGAGCAGAAAAGGGAGTGAATCTAAGCAAGAAAGGCCAAAGGTCTGACAAGCCAGACAGGGAGCTGAGAATTGGCCCAGAAACAGAGGATTATCATTTACTTGGGGGAAGACTGAAGGGGCAGAGAGAAGGAGAAAATCCCAAGAAGGTTCCACACTGCCAGCACAGACCTCAATGCAGGGCTCGAACTTGTGAACCATGAGATCATGACCTGAGCTGCAATCCAGAGCTTAACCAACTGAGCCCCCCAGGTGCCCCCATGAGGATGAGGGCTCATTACTAAAGACATCGGCCCCCTGGCAGCCACTGTGCACCTCTGGAGATCGCAAAAATAGCTTACAATGAATCTTATAATGGATCTTACAATAGCTTAGAATGAATCTCCATTTACTACACTGCATTAACTGACCTTTCTTCCAGCACTGTTCAGCCAGTCAACACAGGTTTTAATGAAGATATTAATTCTGACTTAGTGAAAGCCATCACCTCTCCCATATCCCACCCCCAAAATAGCTGGCCACCCTGTCCTCAACCTATGACTCCCAACTTCAGACTTGTTGTTTTTCTATTGTAAATTTCAGGACCAATCAATGTATTTGTTCTGCCCAACTCCTGGAAGCTCCTTTCCCAGCCTCAGTCACCGCCCCCCTCTGGGATTCTATTACCATAGCCCAGGATCCCCGGTCCAGGTCCTCCTCTGTGAAGTGTGAGAGCTGCGCTAGGGGACTCTCCAGTCCTGCCGGCTCTAACTTGTCTGGCTGGTCCTGTTGTGCAATTCACCATTCCGTCCTCCTGGCTCCCACTGGAACTCCAACCCCATTCGCTCTGTCCCGAAGTCCCATGGGAGTGAGCCTAAGCAACGATCATGACTACTCCATAATCAGATGGCTCACCACACTTGTGACCCCAAGGGCACCTTTCTAAAGCCTTTATCTGGGAAGGGAAGTAAAAATACATCAACAAAGGGGAGGCTGAGGAGCATTCCAGCACTTCTGAATGTGCCCTTTGCATCAAGAGACTGTTTTCCTCAATTCTAAAACCTGGTCTCTCTTGGCAGGATGTCAGATTGACTGAGTCATTACCTGTTTATGTCCACAGGCCTATGTCTCCATGACAGAAAGCTACACATGAGACCCAGTGAGCAACTGGTATGCAAGGACATGCCTTTCACTTTTGGAAGAAGTCACTCAAAGTGCAGTGACCAGCAAAACACCCCACAAACCAGAATCTTGCCGTGCATGTTGGGGCCAGCTCTAGGCACCCATGTGTCTCCAGCAGGTCTACTACCAACCACTGCCAGGACCCTTTTTGTCCTTTTCTCTCTCTTCTCCTCTCTACTTGTTTCTAGAATAGAAAGTAGAGGAAGGAGAGCCTGAGTTCTGGGATGTGAATGACAACTGTCTATACTGATGAATTTTCTTCCTAATGAATGAGTATGCCAAAGGGTCTTAAGTGCTACAAACCAGCCATCTGCCTCTTTTTTCCCTATCAGGAAATTTGTGAGCAGTCACCTGAAATCCCAATGCTCATGGAGCTGACCAGAACACGCAAGGCTATTAGCTGGCCTCCTATTCCTAAAATCCTAGCTGCAATTCACACACATAACACGTCTGTGTGCAAAACCCACAGAAGAGGTATAAGCTTTAATGGGTGGTTTATAGGAACCCTTTACCAACTCCTACAACTGAGACTTGTTTCTTCATTTGTAACTGATCTTTGTTGGACTAAAAAGATTCAGATACCAAACCGCTATAGAAATACTTGAAGAAACAGGGGAGGGGCGCCTGGGTAGCTTAGTCGGTTGAGCATCTGACTTCGGCTCAGGCCATGATCTTGCAGTTGGTGAGTCTGGATCCTGCACTGGGCTCTGTGCTGGAGCCTGCTTTGGATTCTGTGTCTCCCTCTCTCTCTCTCTCTCTGCCCCTCCCCCACTCACACTCTTTCTCTCTCACTCTCTCTCAAAAATAAACATCAACAAAAATTTTATATAGGGTCACCTAAGTTGCGCAGTAGGTTAAACGTCCAACTTTGGCTCAGGTCATGATCTCATGGTTCATGGTTCAAGCCCCATGTCAGGCTTTGTGCTGAAGCTCAGTGCCTGGAGCCTGTTTCGGATTCTGTATCTCCCTCTCTCTCTATGATCCTCCCCTGCTCACATTCTGTTTCTCTCTCAAAAATAAACATTAAACAATTTTTTTAATAAATAAATAAATATGGGAGAGTGGGGTGACCATTGTGCTGGACTGTCATCTCTGGACCGAAGATGGAACCAGAGAGATAATGGGAAACCTGGGGTCAGGAGGCACAGGGAGGAGCTCAGCACTAGGAGTCAGAAGACCCAAGGGCAGCACCCCAAGGTTCCGCTTTCATAAGGGAGTGACAAGCAGCAGCATCCCCTCTCACCAAGGAACTGTCAGATTATCAGAGAGGACACAATACCAAGTGAAATTCATTGGACTTTTACCAAAAAGTGCACTTTTTGATTTGTGCCTTGTGACTACACATGATCAATTTATAACATATGCACATAGCAGGGGCTCTGAATCTAAACTACCAAAACACTACCAATTAGAGACCACTAATTAGACACATGTTTTCCCAGATGTTCGGAGAAAACAACAAACGTGTCTAAAGAATAACAGGAATGTTACAGTAGATTAAAGAAAGATTTTGGAGGAGTGCTTGGGTGGCTCAGTTGGTTGAGCATCTGACTTCAGCTCAGGTCATGATTTCATGGTTAGTGAGTTTGAGCCCCACATTGGGCTCTCTGCTGTCAGCACAGAGCCAGCTTCAGATCCTCTGCACCCCCCACCTTCTCTCTGCCCTCCCCCACTCACACTTTCTCAAAAATAAACAATTAAAAAAAATTTTTTAAAGATTTTTTAGTGACTTGGGGCCCCTGGGTGGCTCAGTTGGTTAAGATTTTTTAGTGACTGGACACAGACCACAGAACTATTTTTTGATCTCATAATTCCACTTCTGGGTATATGCCCCAAAGTCGTGAAAGTAGGGACTCAAACAGATATTTGTGCATAGCTTCTCACAGACACATCATATACAATACCCAAAAGGTAGAAGCAACTTTGTGTCCATTGATGCATGAAAAGACAAAAACAAAATGTGTTATATGCATACAATGGGATATTATCTCCCCTGAGAAAGGAAAATAATTCTGACACAGCCTACAACATGGATGAACCTTAAGGAATTACATAAAGCCAGTCACAAGAAGACAAATACTGTAGGAGACCACTTATATAAGGGACCTCATAAAAGTCCCAAGTAGTCAAACTCAGAAACAGAAAGTCGAATGCTAGCTGCCAGGGACTGGGGGAGGAGGGAATGGGGAGTTATTGCTTAATGGGGATGAAGTTTCAGTTCTGCAAGATGAAGAGTCCCAGGTTGTTGCACAACAATGTCAATATACTTAACCATTTTTTTAAGTGTATGGTTCAGTGGTATTAAGACAGCAAATTTTAGGGGCGCCTGGGTGGCTCAGTCGGTTAAGCGTCTGGCTTTGGCTCAGGTTACGATCTCACAGTTCGTGGGTTGGAGCCCCGCGTCTGGCTCTGTGCTGACAGCTAGCTCAGAGCCTGGAGCCTGTTTCAGATTCTGTGTCTCCCTCTCTCTCTGACCCTCCCCTGCTTGTGCTATCTCTCTCTGTCTCTCAAAAAAAAAATTTAAAGAGAAATTTTAAAGAGACAGCAAATTTTAGGTTATGTGTTTTGTATCGTGTAAAAAAAATTTTTTTTATTAATGACTAGTAGTATTCAAATAGCAGCAGTGATTCTGTAATGGTATCAAATATACCCATCTAGGACAGCACTTGACTGAGGACTTGTTCCTCAAAAGACATCCTGGTATGAACTCTGCAGTTACCTGGTCTCACCCACCACGTCAGAAATCACAGTCAAACTGAAACACCACTATTTAAATTTTAGATCATAGAGCTGAACTACTTTAAAGTGACTAATTCAGAGGCACCTGGCTGGCTCAGTCAGTTGAGCATCTGACTCTCACTTTCAGCTCAGGTTATGATTTCGCAGCCGTGGGATGGAGCCCCATGTCGGACTCCATGCTGGACATGGAGTCTGCATGGGAGTCTCGCTCTCCCTTTCCCTTGGCCCCTCTCCCCCCTTTGCATGCTCTCTATCACTCTCTTAGTCAGTCAATCAATAAACAAACAACTAGCATCAATCTGGGGCAAACCAATAATAAAGAATGTTAACCTACTGTATTACTAAGGCACACTTCTAATGACAAATCAGTACCAAAACTAAACCACACCGTCCGGAAAACTTATTTTGACAAAGCGATTTCATATGGAAATGAACATGTCTTAATGTTCACTGATAAAGCACAGCATTGAATAGAATTCGACCAGGAAGTTATTCATATTACATTTCCTAGAAGTAGTTTTTTATAAAAATCTGTTTCAAAATATCTGGAAAGAAAGGAGAATTGGATCCAGAAATCAAAGCCTACTGCATTAAAAAAAAAAATTAACAATCGCTGCCAATTATTATGCCATAATCATGATTAACAACACAGGAAAGATCTGCATTTTGCCGCAAGGGAAATTTAAGGCTAGTACAACTAAGACTAACAAAGCCCATGTAAATAAAGCCACAGTCCCCCAGGGTCAGGAACACCTGAAAAGGGAAGCTCTCACCGCTTGGTGATCTGGCTGGGCTCTTGCAGGTCTGGGTCCAGGTCAAAGACCTCATTGTCCAGCAGCCTTCGGAGTGTCACGTCGGCCAGCTGTTCCATGATCTTGAACACCTCATCAAGGTTCAGGAACATGGAGAAATCACGCTCCTTATTTTGCGTGGTGATTCGGATGGTGTCCGTTAGAAAGACATTGGATGTTCTTTCTAACTTCTGGATATCAACCCAAGGGACTATAAGTTTAACTAGAAGAGAAGAAAAAAGCAATTACAGACTTTAACCTAACAGATGAGCCAGACTTGGGTGTATCAGCAAACAAGAGTCCAAGAATCTCCTTAAGCTGAAATGCAAATACCTTTTAAGCCAGAGCAGGAAAGAGGAAGCACAAAACTGCTGTGTGTTACAACCCAATTCAGGTTTAATGATTTTCTTAAAGATTTAAGTGAAATTTTCTAAGTTGCTGGCTACTGCACACATAGAGGGAACACTGTTCTGAAAACATGAAAACTTCAAAAATATTTAAACTTAAATATTTGCAAGATATGCAAAAGTTTCTCAATCTACATAATTTCTGGTTTCAAAGGCAGCATTCATGGTGTAAACTATGAAAAAAAAATATGTGCAAAAGAGGATTATTCATGACCTTGGATAGAGAAACAGGCTTAACATTTAGGCTGTGTCAAATGACAGAGCCGTAGAAGACACAGAACAAATTTTTATGGAATTCTTTTTAAAGTAATACAGTACAAACAGTACATTTTATAAACAAGGACTCTATTCTGGGAACTGTTTCTAATACAGTGGGTAGCCAGGCTAACTTGCTAATGCAAATGGAGAAGGGACAATGCAACAACTTGAAATGATAAATGTTATCAAATATAGAAATCGCTTCTTTTCTTTACAAACTTACCCTAACATAATTTGGTTTAGTGACCATCGTCGATCAGGGTCAGAAGATAACTCATTTTTTTTGTTTGTTTTGTTTTGCTTTCAAATCAAGAAGAGGATCATTAAGTGTTTCTATTTCTACCATTTCTTTCTACTTATTTTGCAATAATGTTTCCAGTGCTTCAATAACTTAAAAGGCCACATATCTTCTCAGGCTTGAGAAGAAGCTTCTTCAGCTACTTTTGGTTGCTTACACATACGTCTCTTACACAAACACCCATATATACTCTATAATCATCAACTTTCACTTCATTAAGCGTCTTCTTTGTGAAAGCCCTCCACTTAAGAAGCTCATTCAAATAGAGAAAACAGACACGTAAAATAAGGAACCACTAATTTGACAAAATCAAACAGAAACACAAACATGGTATGAATTATAAGGGGACCAGGGAAAGTCCCTGGAAGTGATAAAATCTGAACTGATTCTGAAGGGTGAACAGAAGTTTCCAAACAGGCCCAAGAACAGGGAAGAGAAAGCAATTAATTTTTTTTGGAAAGAAATTAATTTTGAGAAGCATTTCAAGGGGCGCCTGAGTGGCTCCGTCAGTTGATTTTGACTCTTGATTTTGGCTCAGATCGTGATCCCAGGGTCCTGGGCCCACGTTGGGCTCTGCACTGAGTGTGGAGCCTGCTTAAGATATTCTCTCTCTCTCTCTCTCTCTCTCCTCTTCTCCTCTCCCCCTCTCGTGCTCTCTAAAATAAAATTAAAGATAATTTTTTGAGAAGTATTTTAAAAAGTACAAGAATAAGGCTAGCCAACAGTAGGTCAGAGCGCATTCCAAGGGTGGGGAAAGGCTCTGTACACAGCGTGTACAAACTAGAGCATCAGAACCGAGGCTGGCGGCAGGAAGCTGGTTCAGCAAAATTCAAGAGGAGACCTTCCCACGGGTTCAACTTGAAATATAAACTTAGATGCAGGAAGAAAAAGAATTATATATATAAACACATACATATACTCATTTTATATACACACACAGCTTCTATCCTGCATGGGTGCTTGAAACAGTATTTGGTTCCAAAAGAAGTATCGGTGGGAATGACCTTTTATAAATTCAACATACAATGGACACTTGTGGCTTTTCTTTTCTTACCTTAGAATTCCATCATTTGGCACGGCAATGGTCAGTGGATAAATGGGTGAGAGGTTAATTACTGCCTGAATCTCAAGTGGACCCAGGTGAAGAATTCCTTCCCACTCCAAGGAGCAACTGTATATCCTGCTGCTCTTCCGGGAGCAGTCACAACCTTCAGGGCTGGGAATTTTTTATTTTTAATTTTTTAAAATGTTTTTTATTTACTTTTGAGAGAGAGAGAGAGAGAGAGAGAGAGACAGAGTGTGAATGGGTGAGGGACACAGAGAGAGGGAGACACAGAATCTGAAGCAGCTCCAGGCTCTGAGCCGTCAGCAGAGTCCGACGTGAGGCTCCAACTCACCACAAGATCATGACCTGAGCCAAAGCTGGAGGCTTAACAGACGGAGCCACCCGGGCGCCCCAGGGCTGGGAATTGTTTTACATGTCCCACCCCTCTCCCCATCTTAAGAAATAACAATATGTTCCACTCCTTTAGAAGTACTGGGCCATCCATATTAAACGATGTGTTTTCAGAACAACATAAAGTAAACAACCTTCAGGAGCTATAGGAAGTGAACTACACAGAAATGTGTAAGGCAGTAGAAAAAATGAATTCTCACGAAATCAAAGCTCCTTAGAGGTAGCAGTATATATAAATACAATCGTCTGCACAAGTCATTTGGAAGTTAATCAAGTATCATAGGATGATCAACTACTCATTTAAATCTTTTGTCCTCTAACTCTTCATCTTATCTCAGGACAGTACAAACGTCCCGAGGGTCAACTTCATCTGTGAGCGTGCAAATCGCTCCAAACGCCTCACTTACGTTCCTTGCCCAGGAAGAAGGAGTAGAAGCAGAGATGGTTGATGCTGAGGTACAGCCAGCCTTGGCGGGGGACCTTGCCCTTCCAGCAGCAGCAGGAGTAATAGGTGACCAGCTTCTCCGCCTCCGGGAAGTTGAACCTGGCCTCAAACTTTACCAACGCCTCTCGGAACTTCTCCGGCTCTTCTTCCTGCTCAGCAAGCCTGCTGCTGGTCTCCTCAGCAATCAAAGCCTGACACATAGAAAGATAACAGTCCCCAGGTCAGTGAAAGGGACAAGGGGGAGGAACTGGCAGAGGCAGGAAGGGACAGCCAAGCACAGGCACCTGAGGAGTCTGGACGGCTCACCAACAGACATGCAGGTGGAAGAGAGCGCAGCTCATCACCCAACCTGCCCACAGAAACATGGCCACACTCGGTGGGGGGTGGGGGGGGGTGAATGAGCTGAGGGGAGCAGGAGGGGGGCGGAAAAGCCAAGAACAAGTCTCTCACTTGGCCATTTATCAGTTCTGAGGCTTTTGACAAATCACTGACTTCTTAGCCTGAGTTTTCTAAAATTACTATTTTATAATACCTTCTTGTTCTCCCTACAGGGACGGGATGATCAAATTACTGGCTCCGCAATGAACTCAATGCATCAACTGAAGAACAACCCAAGTTTGCGTTGCATGTTAGTCTTTTTTAAAAAGCTAATGAATGTCCTCCTCCTTAGATTCAAAAATTTTAATACAAAGCCAACAGGTGCCTGACTGTGTGGTATCTGGCTGGCACCTTTCACTACCACTAAATATTCTACAGTATTCTAGGGTAGAAAAGGAGTTGTTTTGGCCAAGGTTGTAAACACCTCCAAAGCACTCAGATGCACAAGGACGCAAGTCGAGAAAGAAAGCATCTGAATGTACAACTGCGAGTAACAGAAGGATCCTTCCTAGGGCTGGGTAAGGCCGTAGAAGCGCCTAGAATGTAAGCTTGTGGCCTGTTACGGAGGGGTGACAACTCTGACAAGATCAGAATTCTTGTGTTTTATGAAGGGCTAGGTCCCTTAAGAGAAAGCCACTTTTGGGGCAAAACTTCCATATCCTAAACTACAAGCAATTTTAGAAAATTATTTAGAAAACCTCAGAGTATCTATTAAAATAAGAATTATTTTTAAAATCAATCTGAAGGCTGATAAAATTCCAAGTGCTTTTCATTTCCCTCATTATGTTTTTCTTCTTTCCCAAATTTTATTTAACCAGATATTATAAACCAGAAGTTATAAGAAGGAAGAATAATTTTAAAAGCATATGTATGGGACACTTGCGGGGCTCAGTCAGTTAAGCATTCAACTCTTGATTTCAGCTCAGGTCGTGATCTCACTTTTCATGAGTTCAAGCCCCACATTGGGCTTTGCACTGACAGTGTGAAGCATGCTTGGGATTCTCTCTCACTCTCTGTCTCTTCCCCACTCACATGCTCTCTTTCCCCTTCCCCAAATCAATAAACTTTAAAAAAATAAAGTTTAAAAAAAGAAGCGTATATAATATAGGGACACCTGGGTGGCTCAGTTGGTTGAGCATCTGACTCTTGATTTCGGCTCAGGTCATGATCTCATGGTTTGTGGGATCGAGCCCTGCATCAGGCTCAGTGCTGACAGTGTGAAGACTGCTTGGGATTCTCTCACTCTCTCATTCTCTCAGCCCCAACTCTCAAAATAATTAAATAAACCTTTTTTTAAAGGGTATCTAATATATAAAGCTCTGCACTGTGAGGTGTGAAGGGGATCTTAGGAAGACTCTACAGCGAACAGTCATGGAAGCAGAACAGGACCGACGGGCTCCAGATGCAGCTGCAGTGGTGGCCGTACAGAGACTCCTGACTTCTGAGGACTACAGGGTCTGGTGGTGACAAACACAGCTCAAAGCACAGGGACTTCTTTAAAGCTTCAGAGAGTGGCCAACTGTTCAGGATAGGGGTGGGAAAGCCTCAGTTACTAATTCCTTTGGGTCTTCCCAGAGGAAATGGAGAACCACACCTGACATGGTGGCCCCAAAGTTATTACCCCATCTCAGACCACAAGAACCCTCCGATTCCCAGCCCCTGCTCCAGGCCAGCAGCCTCCCTGGGACTGTTTCTGTATTTTGGGGGTTTTAAGGCATTTTAGCTTTGATGTGCAGGGGATCAGACTATGGATCCCAAAATATGCCACTTTGGCATTAAGAATCATTCTGAAAACAACTGAGAAACAGCAAACACCAAAATGGCTCTCTGCCCTCCTCCACTATTTGTCTAAAACAAGGACATCAATTCCCATTTGAGAAGGGATCTCCCTCTCCTGTACCGGCAAGAGGAGGGTAACTCTAGACTCTGACCAGTGCTGAGAGGGTAACAACCCTCACAAATATGGCCCTTCTCCTCCTTTCATTTCCCCCTACACATTTAATTTATCTTCCCACAGTTTACCACCCCTGGCAGCCAAATTATTCTTTGTCCTGACACTTCTCTACAAACGTCTGGTTCTTTGTTAAGATGCCATATAAGCCCTGCACTCTCCCTTCTGAGTCATTCCTCACTGAGTTTCCCTCATGTGTATGCACACCGCACATGTTGGTAAACTGGTTTTCTCATTAATTTGACTTTTGTCGGTTTAATCTCCAGGCCACAGGAGAACTTAGGAGAGGAGAGGGAAGGTTGCTTCCTCCTCTACAGAAGCTTTCCAAAAGTCACTGTAGCAAAAATGAATTTCCTTCCTCCAAATTAAAAGGAGAAACCCTAAATCAAAGAGCCACCACAGCCTACATTAGACTGAGGAGAAAGGAGATAAGTGTGAAAAATAACCATGAAATGGGCATTTCTGTAGCTAAGCCCCAGTGTGATCTGACCCAGGGAACCAAGCTAGTCAGTCAAATCAAGCAAAGATGGTAACACATGGGCTAGATAAGTCCCCACCACGGCCGGGGTCCCCCTGCCAACCTCACAGGCCAAAGGTGACACCAAGAGGACACCTGCCTGGATTCAGAAGACCTTTGGGTTCTACCTGGTCACACAAGTGTCCCTGATGCCCAGAGGAAAAGAATACTTCCTTTTTGTCCCTTTAAAGTCAAGAATTCACTTTGATGCCCTTTACTAAAAGCTGAAGTACTCAGGGTGTTAAATTTAAAAAAAACCACAAAACTAAATTAATGGTATGGGATATTTTACTCTCAGGGAGGAAAACTGTTACAGGCTAACATGTGTTTATCAGAATGAGAAACAGTCTCTCCCTATTTCCTAGGGCTTTTATTTTTTATTATTTTTTTAATGTTTATTTTTGAGAGAGAGACAGAGTGTGAGCAGGAATGGGGCAGAGACACAGGGAGACACAGAATCTGAAGCAGGCTCCGGGCTCTGAGCTGTCAGCACAGAGCCCGACGCAGGGCTTGAACCCATAAACAGTGAGATCATGACCTGAGCTGAAGTTGGACACTTATCCCACTGAGCCACTCAGGCGCCCCTGCCTGATAGGGCTTTTCAAACACTGGTTACCAATTATGTTACTGTAATGACATTTCTAGGAAATACAACTTACAGGAGATATTAACAGACACTTTCCAAAATATTCCTCTCTTGCTTCTCAAAATATAATTGGTCTTAATTCCATTTAATTAACATATTTCAAAAATAAACAGCCATTTTTAGGAAAAGGAAAGTGCCAGGTCCAACAAAATAGAGTGACAAGCTGTCACAACCACAAATGGGAAGGAATAGCTAATTTAAGGAGTCAAATAACAGGGGCACCGGGGTGGCTCAGTCAGTTAAGCATCTGACGTCAGCTCAGGTCATGATCTCCAGGTGTGAGGGCTCAAGCCTCATGTTGGGCTCAGTGCTGACAGCTCAGAGCTTGGAGCCTGCTTCAGATTCTGTGCCTCCCTCTCTCTCTGGCCCTCCCTGGCTCACACTCTGTCTCTTCCTCAAAAATAAACACCAAAAAATTCTTTTAATTTAAAAAAAGGAGTCAAATAACATTTTTGCTCTGCAAAAACACAAATGAAAACATTTTTTTTCCTGAGACAAAAGAGGACCTTCACTTTTGCAAAGGATAACAAAAACTTAGATCTGGGAATGAGGTTTGGATCTTTAAATCTCAGGTATATTTTGCCCAACTGTCTGCAAAGTTTGGCAGGTTGACAAGTCTAACTGCTTTGTGTATTAAAAGCCAAGATGTTCACTTATGGTGGAGAAAACTGTTCAAATCGGGTCAAAACTGCTGCGGTGCTCAAAACCTTATACGAAAGTGTAAGACAGCGGGGAGATGAGGAGAAGCATTTCAGTGCCAGGACCTACCTTCACCTTCCCTTTGACAAAGCTGGCAACGTCGTCTTTATTATCAAAGACGGACAGAGTATGGAGGAGATTTTGCTCCAGCCAGTCCCAGTGCTGGTTTATTTCCTCTAATGTTGCACCTGGGTGAGAACAGAGAAGGACACTGAGATTAAAGTAGCCCCTAGCACAGGAACTAATTTTCCAAATATTCTGAACCCTGTGTTTGTTATGAAAACGTCTCAGCTTCTCACATCCAGGCCCACAGCAGACTCGGAAGGCCCCTCCTTCGGAGCCACAGTCTCCCTCACCACAGCGCTGGGATTTGCAAACACCTGCCCACAGCCACATGGACGGGCCAGGGGAACGATCAGGTTACTCTTGGGGTTGCTCCGTGGACATCCTACCAGCCTCACTGGTGCATGGACTTCCTACCACATCCATGCAAGTGACAGAAACATTCGTATTTATGCAGCTATTCTGGGAGGAAACAAGCCCCAGGAAGCAGGCCAATTCGGAACAGTCTCACATAGTTTCCGGTGAGAAGAGGGACCCCTCAAGAGGGACCTCAGCCCAGGTTCACAGAGGACAGAGCTTCTTGAGAAAGCACTACTGGTTGCCCAAGGGTGTTGCCATTTGCAATGGGCATCATTAAATACAACAGCAACAACCTAGGAAATTTCCAGGTTTACCCATCTATACTTTGTACCATTCACAACAATATCCCTTAAGAATATTCCTAATAAGTCAGGCAGAGAAAGACAAATACCATATGTTTTCACTCATATGTGGAATAGGAGAAACTTAACAGAGGACGATAGGGGAGGGAAAGGGGAAAAATAGTTAAGGAGAGGGAGGGAGGCAAACCATGAGAGACTCAAATACTGAGAACAACCTAAGGGTTGATGGGGGTGGGGGAGAGGGGAGCGGGGTGATGGGCATGGAGGAGGGCACTTGTTTGGATGAACACTGGGTGTTATATGGAAACCAACTTGACAGTAAACTATAATAAAAAATAGAACATTCATAAAACGAAGTTGTATAATGTGTTAAAAAACACACAAAGTTAAATCATATATAGCAAGTTAATTTCTTTCAAAGGCAATTAAACACACACACACCCCCCTCCCCCGTCCCATTACTGGCAACACTGTTACCAAAAAGCTTAGTTATTTTAGTATTTCCTCTCAGGAAGCCTCCTAATATCCTCCATTAGAAAATGAGCACCTAGGACAGGAACGTGCCAGCTCCTCGTGAATGACCCGGCACACAGCACGTGCTCCATGAAGTCCCCTGACTCGAAGCAAGCATGGTCCTGGACAAGAAAAGGCACACGTGTATCAGGCGTGTGTAGGACCAAACTACATAAAATGCCCAGCTAAGAGGATCAGATTTCCAAAATGGGAAGCAGAAGGTATTCTAACTTGAAAGGTTAAGGGCTAACAAACCCCAGCGCAGAATCAGCTTGCCAATGTGCGAGGCTCAGTGCTCAACAAAGCCACATACCGCTTATACAAAAGCCAGACAGGCATTCTGTGGACACCAAACTTTGTGTATGCTACCTGCAGCCTTCCTCACTGTAGAGTGTAGATGCATGCAGGGATCTTGGAAAAACCTCAGGCATAAAATGCCAGACAACTCACTCCAGACTTGTGTGCTTGGGGTTGGTGAGTATCAAGAACATCTGTGCTAGGACTGTTGGTCTGAATAGATAGTTTGGGACGGAGTCATCAGAGCAATCAAAGAGAATTCCTCATTAGGAAAAGAGGGAGTGCTTTGGTCTCTCTTCTTCTTATAAGGAATCCCATTATGAGGGATCCCCACCCTCTGGACCTTCTCTAAACCTAACTAGCTCCTGAGATCCAACCTCCAAATACTATCACACTGGGGGCTGAGGTTTCAATATGAACATAGGGGAGGGAGACACCCCTCATCTGCCCAGCCTTCCGTCAGCCCCACCACCCAGCTTGGCTCTTTAAGGAGGGGTTTAGGAGAGCCACCTCTGGGTGGGCAGGGTCAGAGTCCTCTCACTCTCCATCCCCCTCCCATCCAGGAGGCCCTTGTTTTGTTGTGGCGGGAACCTCTGGCCCCTCAGGCTTCCCGTTCCTCTTACAAGGGGGAAAGGTCCTTTTAAAACAAAACCAAACCAAGTGATCCCATGTTCCACAGCATGACTCTCCCGAAGCTTCTAAATTGTGTTTACCTGAACTCCAGCCCCACATTGCCTGTGTGGCTCCTCACATTCAGTGCTGAGATGCCTCAAGCAGACATCAGTTTTGCCCACCTCTAGCTTCAATCTCTGCCATTCGGCATCCTCCAATGGCAACTGTGTAGGTGTTAGTCACAAAAACACCTCCTGTATCTGTGGGTCAGCAAGGTGTCTTCCTAGCTGGCAGACAGCACATCACACCATCTCAAGAGAGTCCTTGGGTCTTCACTGAAGCCAATAAACTTGCACAGGTACCTTGGGGATGCCTGGGCCTCTGCCCTTCTCTTTAAGGTTTACGCTTTCTAGATCTTTGTCCTTTATTATCTATTATAATAAAACCAATTGGTCAGAATATTTTCTTATTTTTCTTTAAAGTTTATTTTTGAGAGAGAGAGAGAGCGAGCAGGGGAGGGACAGAGAGAGAGGGAGTCAGAGAGAATCCCAAGCAGGCTCCACACCATCAGCACAGAGCCTGATGAGG
This sequence comes from Suricata suricatta, assembly GCF_006229205.1. Lineage (NCBI taxonomy): Eukaryota > Metazoa > Chordata > Mammalia > Carnivora > Herpestidae > Suricata > Suricata suricatta. The sequence goes on along the minus strand of NC_043703.1, from coordinate 86,346,367 downwards.
GGTTCAAACTCATGACCTTAGCTGAAGTCAAGAGCTGGATGCTTAACTGACTGAGCCACCCAGGCACCCCTAGACAGAATATTTTCAATAAAAGCAAGGGATAAATGGGAAAAATTATCTTTATTGGTCATCAATCTTTTAAGTATATTTTCACAACTTCTTTAAAAAAAAACTTGGCAGAATGAGGAAGAACAAGAAAAAGTCTCACCTTTGTGACCTTTCTATTCCAGGGACTAGCTCACTGCTGTGTAATGAAAACTGAAGGAGGAAAGGGAGGCTTGAATACCTCTCCAAGGTTAAGTAGATAGAATGAAAGGCAAGAGTAGGGAATGAACTCATTCTCTACAACCCTGAAGTACCTTGGTCTCCCCTAACAAACTGTATTTCAATTTCTTTTTTTTTTCATTTTTAAAAAATGTTTATTTTTGAGAGAGAGAGTGCAAATGGGGTAGGGGTAGGGAGAGAGATGTCAGCACAGAGCCCAAAGCGGGGCTCAAACCCAAAAACCATGAGATCATGACCTGAGCCAAAGTTGTATGCTTAACCAATTGGGCCACCCAGGTGCCCCATCAATTTCAAAGTAACATTTACATAATCCTTAGGTCCATTACTTCCTCTGACTTCACACACATACAAAAAGTCCATTTTGTGTTTGTACTTAGTCATTCCACTTTTCTGAATGCATCTTCCTGGATAACTTGAAACAGGTTTTCATTTATTCTATTAAGCTCACAGGTCCTGCACAGTTAAGTGTTAACAGCTAAACAAGTAGGTTGTCCTCAACTAATAACCACAGACACCATGAATAAAACTATCAAGCCCCAACAGTGTAGCACATGGAATTAAGACTTGAGATAAAGTCATCAAAAATGTAGGCCTCTATTCTTTAAAAGATTCTTCTACCTATGAGGAGAAGCTTTTGACAGGGAAAGATAATTCTAAAATAAAACCAAGCCTATACCTTGAGTGAGAAAATAGGCACATAAAAATATAAAAATCTGTCACTGAGCCACAGTTGGATTTTATTACAATCTGCCCTGTTCCTGAATAGAAGACATTGCTGTATGCCTCTCCTGGCCAAGACAATCAATATGATGAAACTTTTCCACCCTACTGTCTGTCTCCCATTTCCTACATAAGTTGCCAAATGGCAGGGAAATTTTCCAAACTATAATTTCCTCTGCAAGGAAGTCTTATGATAGGCTTCCAAAATACCTTAAATCAGTGCAAACTAACTGCATGTCCTCGGCCCCAAAGGACTAAAAAGGAAAGTCACTATCAAAGCTCACACACAAAAGTTCTGAATCTATGCTGTAGCCAGGCTTCCCAAATTACACAAAGTAGCCCATAAGAAAATAGCTTTTGAAAAAATGAAATAGAAAAGAGAATATGTGCCACTTTTTAAAGGCAACCACTAATTGTAAAGTATTCATTAGAGGTAAGCACATATAAATATTTTCTTGTGAGTCATGCTCAAAAAATGTTGGAGGGGCACCTAGGTGGCTCAGTCGAGTAAGTGTCCGACTTTGGCTCAGGTCATGATTTCATGGTTCATGAGTTCAAGCCCAGCATCAGCCTCTCTGCTGTCAGTGCTGTCGGCCTCTCTGCTTCAAATCCTCTGTCCCCTTCTCTCTCTGCTCCTCTGCCCCCTCAAGAATAAACATTTATTTAAAAAGTTGGAAAGCCACTACATTATGGACATACAAGTGGAGCAGGAAATGTAAAGAGAAAAATAAGAACATGAGAATGTGTCACCAATGAAGAGGCAATATAATAAGAGTCTACAAATGAATAGCATAGCAATATTCCCACTGCTTCTGCTGCAGGCTTTCCAAAACCAAGACAGAGGAGGGTTGTTCTGGACTGAAGTGTATCCCCCCCTCCAGACAAATGCATATGCTGAGGCCTGAATCCCCCAAATGACCATATTTGTAAGATAGGACCTTGAAGGAGGCCATTAAGGTTAAATAAGGTCATAAGGGTGGCACCAGGTTGGAGAGAACTAGTGCTCTTTTAAGAAGAAGAAGAGAGGCATCTGCGTGGCTCAGTTGGTTAAGCGTCTGACTCTGGACTTCGGTTCAGGTCATGATCTCACAGTTTTGTGAGTTCAAGACCCACGCTGGGCTCTGTGCTGACAGCATGGAGCCTGATTGGGATTCTCAATCTTCTCTCTCTGCCCCAACCCCCTGCCAAATAAACTTTAAAAAAAAAAGTCCACCTTTAAAAAAAAAAAAAAGAAAAGGAAGTGACACCAGGAATGACCACATGAGGACACAGGGACAAGGCAGCCATCTGTAAGCCAAGGGGAAGGGCTTCAGAAACAACCAATCCCGCCAGCTCCTGGATCGTGGACCTCCAGCCTCGAGCCCTCCTAACCAATACGTGCCAGGCAGTGGCACTTTGTTACGGCAGCCCTAGGAGGCCAATATAATTGTTTAAAACCACGCATTAGAGGAATACTATGGATTTTAACAGGAGTCCAATTGGCAAAATTATACCCTGTTTTATTAAGACAAAATAAGACTTCTATTGTTGCAGAATAAGACTTCTATTTCTTAAGAAAATTAAAGTTCAGAGGATCTTAAACATTACTCACACAAGAACTCAAATCAGGTTTATAAATGGTGATGCAAAACTAAAATCCAGGATTAGAAGCCCCAATTAGGCACAGATCAAACAACCGTGATGATTTATAAATTACCAACTCTAAGGCAGAACAGCCGGAGGTGGTAGACACAGGACGTTTTCTGAATTCTTAGCATGTTCACAGGCATTTTGTAGATATGTTATCCACTTGACATTGTTTATCTTAATAAAAATAGCATGAGGTAGGTGGTATTATTTTCTGGATAAAAAAACTCAGGGCAGAGAAAAGCCAAGCTCAAGGCCACCCCTCCTGGCTCCTGAGGCCTCACTCTATCCTAACACACAGTGGAGATGGGAGCCTGGGGGGCTGGGCGGGCAGTTACCAAGAGCTGAGTCACTTTCAAACGCACACATAGTATTTATTCGCTTAGATTTCCCCCAGAGAGGTCTTCAGGAAATAAAACAAGCATCTCATTGTCTATACCTACAGCTTTGCACAAACACAGCCATAAATAACATGATCCAAGCTTCAGTTTTAAAAAGCAATGGTTTCTCTCTGCTTAATAACTATCCAGTTGAATTAAGGGTCTTTCCTGGCCACCTACACCCTAATGTATAATAAGTGGGCATCCCATGTTCATAGTTCAGATCTGTTCCTTTGAAATAGTACATTTCTCTATTGCCCCAACACTAAATGTCTACTATTCAATGCCTGGGCTAAAAGCCATATGGCCCATAAAGGGGCTAATTAAAAGCCACACTGCATTTCTCAATTTCATTCAACACTCATCCTATACAAAGTAACTCAGATACAGCGTTTGAGTAAAAATCACAAATGAGCAGGGAAGAGGGTTGAACCAAAGCCTTTAATTTTCAGAAACCTTATATTCTTCAAGTGGATACTCTAACATCTAATCCATGACTGAAGCAGTATCTTCAAGGAAACCTATGAAATCCCAATATCAACATCATGTCATCATGACTGACAGTATTTCACCCGTGCACATCTCACTATGCTGCTTAATAAGTTTTAAATACTTTTACATAATTTTCTTGACCTTTTCTGCCTTCAAATTAAAATATTAAGTCCCTACAAGTCTTTGCAAGAAGTGAAAAGCTCAACCTCTCTGACAATGAAAGTAAAATATATATTTTTTAAAATTTTTTAATGTTTATTTATTTTTGAGAGAGACACAGAGCGTGAGCAGGGGATGGTCAGAGAGAGAAAGACACAGAATCAGACGCAGGCTCCAGGCTCAGCACGCGGGGCTCGAACCCACAAACTGTGAGATCATGACCTGAGCTGAAGTCGACCGCTTAACAGACTGAGCCACCCAGGTGTCCCGAAAGTAAAATATATTTAATTTGTAACTGAAATAGTCATTAAAATGTCCTTATATTAGTGTCATCAGAAACACTTCTCAGAATTAGAAGCAAAGGAGTGAGAAAATTTGACCATTCATTGACCAAAAGAAAAAAAAAAATCAACAGAAACGGATCCAGAAAGGACATAGATAAAATAATCTCTAAACAAGGACAAAAACACCCATTATAAATATACTCCAAATATTCAAAAAGCAGATGAAAGCATAAGAATGGTGAGAGATCAAATAGAAGATATAGGGAAAGATCCAAATCAAACTTCTCGGGATGGAAAAACAGTGTCTGAAATCAGAAATACACTGAATGGGATTAAAAGTAAACTACACATTACAGGGGGAACAAAGAGGAGGGAACTAGGACATAGTGATTAAAAACTAAAATGAAAGCAGAAGGAAAGGGATTAACAAGAGAAATAACAGCATCAGGGAGCTGTGGAACAGCAGCAAGCAGCCTACTAATTGGAGTCCTGGGGAAAAGGTGTGCGGGGTGGGGAGGGGACAAAGGACAGAGAACAGAAAAATGAGTACATATTGGGAAAAAAATAGCTAAATTTTTTTTTCCAATTTCATGAACACTATAAACATACAGATCCAAGTATCTCAACAAACCCCAAGTAGAAAAAGCATCAAGAAAAATCACATAAATGCATATCTAATCAAACTGCTGAAAGCCAGTGATAAAGAAGAAAAAGAGACAATTATGGAACAACAAAGAAAGACAGTAGATTTATCAGAAACGATGCAAGCTATAAGACATAGAAGGACAGCTTTAAAAGTATTAATAAAAAAGTTAATTTACAAGTACTTGAAGAAATTGAGTGAATTCATGCATAACTTGGGAATAATAAAACCTTCCTAAACATGCCTCAAAATCATAAAGTATTTAAAAGAAAGGCATTCTAAATCCCATTACATTAAAAACCTTTAGGAGGTAAAATACACCAAACGCAAAACCACTAAAGGATATGACAAACTGGAAAAAGATCTTTGTAATTTCATTTCTCAGATATAGGACTAATATTTAGAGACAGTGTCTAAAAATTAAGGGCAAGAAAAGAACCACCTAATAGAAAAAAGCAGAGGAAAGAACAAGGAATTTCTGAAAACAGCCCTAAACATGAAAAACATTGAACTTCCTCATAATAAAAGGCCGGCAAATGAGAAGGATGCAGAAACACCTATGAGGCTGATAGAAAGCCACAGGTTTGACTTGACATCTAATGATGAATCTGGGGAAGCAGGTACTTTCATCCATTGCTGATGGAATTTTTTTCCAACAGCAAAAATCTAATGGAGGGAGGGGAATTTAGTAATATCTAACAAAGCTTCAGATTCATTTACTAGAGATGGGATTGCAAGATGGAAAGGGTGATCTATCCCAATGATTCAGCAGTAAAGGCACAGATCTATTTTCCAGTTACTCACTGAGACATTGCCATGGTCAGGGAGGAGACCACGACCAGTACTTCTCCAAAATGAAAGACAAAACAAAGGAGAAGATCACCTCTGCTCTCTGATATGGAATGATTTCCAGGGCATGTCCCTAAGTGAACAAAGGCAAGGCACAGAACATAGGATGTGTGACCTTTGTAAAAGAAGGGTGGGAAAATGTATGTATATTTGTAAAACAAAACAGAAGAAAGCTAAGCCAGAAAAAGAAGGTTTCCTGAGAGCAGAGGGAAGGAGGTAGTGAAAGCTTGGCTCCTTTCCACATATCTTGTTTATAGATTTTATAGGTTTGATTAATGAATCAAAAGTTTTCCTTTTTTTTTCTTTGAAAGTGCAATCAATAAAGGAAAAAAGCAATCCTTAATTTAAGTAAATGGATAGACTTATCAGGTTATTGAAATGATTAAAAAAGAAAATAGTTATTTTAAACAATGTTGACTATACATGCATAGTTAAATACATTCTAAAGCCAAACAGAGCTGCAAAAACTTAAATTTCATTCAGCACTCTTATTGTTAATATTGGTATTATTTAGAAATAATACATATGTGGATGTGTGAGATAATTAAGAGAGACTGTTAGAAATCAATATTTTCAATGTATAAGAAAAATATAAAATCAAAGCTAAGTTATAATTATGTAGTTTTACAGCTCAATTAGAAAATTAATATGAACTCATAATTGGGGCTCCTGGGTGGCTCAGTCGGTTAAGCATCTGACTCTTGATTTTGGCTCAGGTCAGGATCCCACAGTTCATAGGTTCATGCCCTGCATCAGGGTCCACGATGACAGCACAGAGTCTGCTTGGGAGTCTCTACCCCTCTCTCTCAGCCCCTTCCCTGTTCACATTCTTTCTCTCTCACAAGATAAATAAACTTAAAAAAAATTTTTTTTTAATATGAACACATGATTTATTTTCCTTTTCCATAACACACACTTGACTCATGCTTATTTGAAAAGTCTTAGGAGCAGTGACAACGCAGTGATAATGAAGGACCCCTACATTAGACTCTGGTCCCTATATACCCTTCTCCACTAAAAGGTACCAAAGGCTACTGGAGAAATGGCAGACCCACACAGGAGGCAGAAAATGTACAAGATGAACCTTAACATCTTATTGGCCAGCAAACAAAGAAGCACTCAAAGGTGACTTGGGAGCGGGATCAAGTGCCAGGAGCCACTGGAAAGGGCTCCAAGGGGCAGATGAGCCTGACAAGCACAATCTGAGCATGACAAAGGACCATAATTAGGGGACACACACTGGATGTATAAAAACTCCTGGCGTCTAGTGTGCACTGTACAATCGAAAATTTTCTTGATAAAATATTGGGAATGAGGAACACTTTAAACTTTAAAATGACACTAAAAAGGGAGAGGGTGGGGAGAGGAAACACCTGAAACGATTCACTGTCACCACTGCAGATCACCAGGGCACCCACTCCTCATGCTGACAAGAGGAAGGTAAAGGGCCAATGTCAGCCCCTTTTCTGAATGCACCATATCTGAGGGTGACCAAGTAACCCCAGTTAAGGAGTTAAAGTTCTACACAGTCAGGCCGAAGCTCATGGCTGTGATAGCCAGACTGAATTAGGGGGGTAGGAACCACCAGTGTGTGACAGAGAGGAAAACACTCACTGGGCGGGGTTTATAACAGATGAAACCACTAGACAGAAGATTGATGGGGAAGAAGGCAATGCAAAGGGCCACCTGAACTCGTAAGCTAGTCGAAGCATCACTGAGAGGAAGCCACCCAGGGGATATGTGCCTGCTGAGAGGATGTGGTACAAAAGATGTGGAATCACCTTGCAAGTATTTTTTTAAAAACTGTTGGAGGCTTCTGGATGGCTCAGTTGGTTAATCAGTCCAACTAGATCTCAGCTCAGGTCATCATCTCATGGGGTGAGACAGAGCCCCGCATCAGCTCTGAACTGGGCAGGGAGCCTGCTTGAGATTCTCTCTCTCCCTCCCTCTGCCCTCTCCCCCAGTCATACTTTCTCTCAAAAAATAATTAATTAATTAATAATAAATAAAATTTAAAGACACTGAACCTGAATTTAATTGAACGTTTCCAAGTCCCCACCATGCAAAGAGGTAAACCACAGAACAGAAGCATAGCACACAGGACATTCTACATAAAAACTGACCCAAACCTAATTTCTTCACTAAGTCAATGACTTGGGGGGGGAAAGAGTTGGGGGGCATAAGGGGAATGGAGGATTTCCTGACTAAAGGAGACAAGAGACACCACCACCAAATGAGGTGTCCAGTCCTTGTTGAATGTGGATTAGAACCATCCAGACCTATGAAGGACTCTTTAAGCAGACAGGTAGCCTTGGGATGAAGAGTACACATGACATAAGAGAGTCCCCGTTAACTCCACAAGTTTAACAATGCCATTGTAAGGGCAAAAGAAGGGCCACAGATTCAAATATCTCTACTAAAATATGTAGAAGTGAAATATCAGTTCCTACGCTTTACAAAATATGTATCAGGGGGTGAAGGGAAGGCAGCGAATAAGAAATAAAGCCAAGTGGGCAAAACCATGAACCCGGTGTAGTCGTGGCCTGATCCCAACGCGTACGCCTGGCAGATGTAATTACACTGTCCTCACAACTTGGGTATGTTTCAAAATCCTCACAATGAGGAACACTGTAAAACCTCTTCTTAACAAAAAATAGTCATCAACTTGAATAAACTGACCTCCAAACCTGAGGAAGAGTATTTTGTAAAATCAGAAGGGAAAATAAAGAAAACAGGGTGGAGGACTTGACACTCCCTGAATTTCCTTATTTTTTCAATCAGGATCACTCTCACCTCCAGGCCACTCCGATACATCAGGTTCACAGTGCAGGTCTGAGAAGCCAGGCTGACAGCAAGCCCTGAAGTGAGCCCTCTGGGATGTAGACAGCTTCGATGGCATGGAGAGCAGGGTGACCTCAATCAGACAACACACTGAGGCCAGCAAGACTGGAGGGAGAAGCAGCGCTCTGGGCACCAGTGTCTGGACGCTTGCACTCCTGAGCTCTGCCTTCATTTTTGATCATTAAGGAATCGTTTAACAAAAAGTCATTCACCAAAGTCATCTTATTTTGAAACCCATTGGTCTCGGTCAGTCTCCTGGCATCTACTAAAATGGAAGGGATGAAACCAGATGTCTGCAAAGATCCCCTCCAGGTGGTTTCTTTGGTCCAGCAGGTCATGCTCTGCACAGACATCAGGCAATCTGTGAGATGCCAGAGAGAAGTCTGAGCCCCAGCTTCACAACTCTAAGATTTAATGCAGGTCGTATTTATTCCAACGTATGTCCAGCAACGAATCAGGACTTAGGTAAGGAGAGACTTCATGGGGAAGAATTATTTCAAGAGGGAGAAACGGAGCCTGTTGCAAGAGAGAGAGGTGGCTGTGGCTACCTGGGAACCGCATGACTGCCAAGTATCTATCTGGGTTAAAAGCATGCATTTTTTAAACAAGACTTTTGACATTCAAATTTACTAAGTCTGAAAGGTACACTCAGGATTTTCCTGCTTTAAAAATAATTATAAGTAACATAACTCGTGGACGAACATCTTCAGTGAGTTTAATTATTTGAGCATAAGCAAAATTATTTAAAGCAGTAGGAGCCTGGTGACAGAAACTCCCCAAATAAAAAGAAGCATTAGCCATGGCATGCTTCAGCCATTTCCAAGTGTAAATCCTACATGGAAAATGCCAGCTAGCATTATTGAAGGAAATCCCAAGCAACTAAAAACAATGTGACAGCTTACATTGAGTGACCCCAGAGTATGCACACAGAAAAAAGTTCTTACTTTTCTCCTGCAGGGCTGCCTCCCCATTTTTCCTTGAAGTGCACAGTGAGTTCTGTTCTTGAAAAAAGATCTGGCTGGCACTTCCTTTGCTGCCCTGGCACCAAGTTCACTAAGACACTAATCTGATCCACCCTGGAACATTTCCTCCCGTAATAAAATTCTCTCTCCAAAGACAAAGCAAACAGTGATGCAGAATACAAGAAACTAAAACACAGTCATGGTCAAGGGCAGAGAAACGACACATCAGAAAGAACACTTGGAGAGAACGTTCTAGAAGGGCCTGTGTCTGAGTCAGCCAGAGAGGCACTCCTGACGCAAGATGTGGCCCTGGCAAGTTACTAAGCAACTTAGGCCTTGCTTCGTCGCTCTCCAAAGTCAGTAATTATACATGCCTGTACATTGTTAAAAGGAACAAATTAGGAAAGTGTGTGAATGGAAAAGTGGTTTTTTTTTTTAGATGGAAAGCTTAACTCCTGTGATTCTCAATGTTTAAAAATATATGGCCACACATTTTTGTTACCAAAACTAACTAGCACAGCTTCTTTTAAGGACCTCAGAAATTTCAAAGTTTTGTATTTTTTTTCGTTTTCCAAATTGAAAATACTAAGTTTTTTCAAACTACCCACTTAACTCCCTTTCAAGATGTAGGTATGCCTCTGCCCATGCAGGTGGGCACCTCCCTCTGGTCTGCTTGAAAATCTCTGTACTTCACTGACATGAGGTGTGTCATGGCATCGTTATGCTCACCTACTAGCCTTGCCCCTGTTTTCCTGTTCTCCCTCATTTCACTCAAAACCATGGGCCTAGACCTTGCTAGGAAGGTGAAAACTGCACACAGCGATGGCATGGAGAGTCACCTACTAACAAGAACATGAAATGATAAATCACTAACTCACAGCCCGGCATGGCCTGGACTTTTCAACTGCAGATAAAGCACAGGCTGAGACATCAGATGAGAAACCCCAAGAGAGTCTCCTTGCTCTTCCAGGGTCCCCAAGAGCTCTTCATGCTTAGGTGTCAATTCAGTCAGAAGTCGACTCCAGGCTGGAGCCCTAGACCTCTCATCTCCTCCCCCTGCTCTTCCCTCCTCTCCCAACCCAGACCGGGAATTGCCTCCCGGAAATTTACTCTCCTGGTTCCCACACTACATCCTTGCTTTCTACTGCACCTATCATTATATCTAATTTCAAAGGGAAAGCAGACATGCAGTAGAAGGTTACTCAGTCATAAAAAAAAAAAAAAAAAAAAAGGAAACTCTGACACCTGCTGCAACATAGATGAACCCTGAGGACATTATGCTAAGTGAAATAAGCCAGTCACAAAAAACCAAATACTATACAATTCCACTTATAAGAGGGAACCTAGAGTTGTCAAACTTGTAGAGACAGAAAGTAGAATGTAGGGTTGCCGTGGGCTGGGGGGAGCAGGGAAGAATGGGACGGTTGTGCATAATGAACAGAGTTTCAGCTTGGGAAGAATGAAAAATTTCTGGAAATAGACAGCGGAGATGGTTGCACAACAATGTGAATGTGCTTAATGACACTAAACTGTGTGCTTAAAAACGGTGAACACGGCAAATTTTAGGTAGATAACCTATGTTTTACCATAATAAAAAAAAGCTTGCCTTTTTTTTTTTTTTTTTTTTTTTTTTTTAAGAAAACAAGATCCCTCTTTTGCAAGGTTTTCTACTATTCAATGGTGCTGGGGACTCATTACTGAGCTCCTGACCCAGGCCCTCGACCAGCCATGGAACTTCCCCACCCTGGCTTCTCAGAAAGAGCCAAGAAGTCTTATTCGTGACTGCATGCTCATCTCTCACTCCTCACGGACAGGACACTGATGTGCTGAGGCCACCACCTTCTCTGAGCAACCGACTACTTATTTATACCTAAAGCAGGAGTCCATACTTGACTGCTTCGGCTCATTTGTACACCTACTATTTGCTGAATACTGGGCTCTATCTACCCTGGACGCTGGAGGCTTAGTGGTGAGCAGGATTCTGAGAAGACTTATTTTCATTAGACAGGCAGACAACAAAGAAAGCTGAATGACAGCAAAAGTAAGTGCTACAGGGGCTCCGCCGGCAGAGTGGGGGGAGTGGTTGGCAGGGTCTCTCGGAGAGGGCATCCGAGCTCCAACCTGAAAGACAGGGCACAGTCCTCCTCCCCCTCTTCTACACAAGTCCTCACCACTCTCTCACCACGTGTCTTTTATCCGGAGAGGCCAGAGAAGTTCACAAAGCCTTGAAATTCCTTGGTCCGTGCAAGTGAAAAAAATAATAGCAGCTTATTGCTTATCCCTTCTAACCACATTCATCCACAGATCTGCTGCCAAATAATATTCCTCACCCACAGAATTCTCTACCTAGCTCTTCCACCTCTGCTTAAAAGCAAATAGAAAAAAAATTATTCTCAAAAGCTCTCCTCTGTCTCCCCATCCTGCCATGCAAACAGCCGAAATCAAATGAAGATATAAATCATTCTTGCAGGCCACTCTTCCTGTCCCTGCCCACGTCCTGGTGCCGCCCAGGCCCTTCCTACAGTTCTTGTTTGTGCTTTATCTGAGACTTAAAACCCTGGGCAGGGATCCTTTCTCAGTGCTTAAGACACAATAAAATATTAAATATGGTGAGTCAATATCACAGTGCAGGATGCCCACATAACTCCCAGAAGAGGCCTAAGTATCTAAGTCAATACCACAAGCCCAAGACACAAATACGCTCCCCATTTTCTCTTCCCTAACCCAAGAAAAGCAGCACTGGAAAGAACCGCTGCTTACACAGGGGACCTTCTGTGGGCGATAGAGCACGAGAACACGAAGCATCTGTATGCCTGCCATGGGTCAGGTCCAAAGCAAATACTCAGCCAAGTGGAAACTAAAAAAAGCAGATCCTGGCTCAAGAGAAAGAATGTTCTAGGAATTCAACCTGCTTGGGACTACACTGCCAGGGGCGGGGAAGCAAGTGCAAGCTGCTGCCACCTTTATAGCCTGCAGTGTGGCAGTGCATGTACAGATGGCCTTAGAAAGGACATCCCTCTGACACAGAACTTCCTTACTATGTGCTCATCACGGGCCTTGCTGCCTCTCACTTTCCTGATCCCCGGGCCCGCTGTACCTGCCACTTCCAGGCTGCTCTCTGCATCCGCCCAGGGCCCTGTAACACTAGATGGAGTAAAACTCCCCTCACACACTTACCAAGTGAGGAACCCCAACACCAAGCACATGTCTGGTACATGGCAGTTACCCAACATTTCATATGAATGGACTCTGAGGATGAAGAAGTATCCTGAAATATTTAAGTGCATGGATGTTCATTTAAGTTTTTAAAATACTGAAATATCAGAATCAATTAAGTCTCTAATGAAGGACTGGATGAGTAAATTAGGCCACAGCCATAAGTTTGAGGGTTGTGCCGCCATCAACTCAATGCGACCTGAAAGTGCTCCGGGACCCCCAGTGGCTCCTATAGACCTCCCAGGCTATACAGATTCAGGAACTGAGCAGGGTCCCCACTCCATAGATGCCCCAGAAGTCAACCTAGTGAGGAGACCAAACCCCGGACGTTCCCATCAAAAGCCCTAAATCTAGAGCAAGACCAACTCTTTGGCCTGGGGTAGAGTGAGGTGAGAGTAACCAAAAAGAAACCAGAGAAAGGCAAAGGGCCCTGCTGCCTCACATCCCACATCTAGCCTAGCAGCACACCCATCCTCTCTGCTCTGTCCCTTCAATACCAGTCAGAAAGTCAGACAACACTGGTACAAATAACAGGGTCAGTCTTAGATAACCATGTCCAAGCATGAGCATGTCCAGGGATGCAGAGAACAGCACAGCAACCAAGCCAGGATCTGACAACAAAAGAGCATCAACAGATGAACAGAAGGTGTTCAAAAGACAAAGACTGTGCCCTAGAAGAAAATGGAACCCTCACAAAGAAAGGGAAATGCTCACAAATGCTTCATGCTCCAAGACAGTAAGAACGTGAATTCAGTAAAACAAGAACACGAAGATGAGATGATGAAATTACACAGGAAAGGGAGAGCAGACCAGACACCTAAGAAAATCATGATCAAAACAACACAGTAAGGGGCGCTTGGGTGGCTCAGTCAGCTAAGCAACCAACTTCAGCTCAGGTCATATCTCATAGTTTGTGGGTTTGAGCCCCGCATCAGGCTCTGTGCTGACAGTGAGGAGCCTGGAGCCTGTTTCAGATTCTGTCTTCCTCTCTCTCTACTCCTCCCCTACTCATGCTCCCTCTCTCTCTCAAAAATAAACACTAAAATAAATTTTTTAAAAAGTAGCAAAAGGAAGAAGTTAAGCAAAAGGTGGGATCCAGGGCTGAAAACAGAATTATTAACTTGGAGGAAAGAATTATGAACAGCACAGAGGATGCAAGCTAAAAAGACAAATCAAGAAAAATAGGAATGTGGGGCGCCTGGGTGGCTCAGTTGGTTAAGCCTCTGACTTCGGCTTAGGTCATGATCTCACATTTGTGGGTTCGAGCCCCACATCAGGCTCTGTGCTGACAGCTCAGAGCCTGGAGCCTGCTTCCGATTCTGTGCCTCGGTCTCTCTCTGCCCCTCCCTGCTCATGCTCTGAACCTCTCTGTCTCTGAAATAAATAAAACATTTTAAAAAAATTTTTTTTAAATAAAAGAAAAACCAGAATGAAAAGCAGACAACAGCTCTTCAACATAAAGGACCACTGAGGCAGGGATTCCAATAAATGGAACATAAAATACATTTTAAAAAACACATACACAGAACAAGAAAATTTTGTGATTAAAGAAATCAATCTACATATTTTTCAATGTTTTTAGTTTTTATTTTTTTTTAATTTTTTAAATTGTTTTTTATTTATTTTTGGGAGACAGAGAGAGACAGCGTGGGCAGGGAAGGGTCAGAGAGAGAGGGAGATACAGAATGTAAAGCAGGCTCCAGGCTCTGAGCTAGCTGTCAGCACAGAGCCCGACGCAAGGCTCAAACCCACAAACTGTGAGATCATAACCTGAGCTGAAGTCAGACACTTAACTGACTGAACCACCCACGCGCCCCATATTTTTTATTTTTGAAAGAAAGAGCATGAGCAGGGGAGGGACAGAGAGAGGGAGACAGAATCTGAAGCAGGCTCTTGGCTCTGAGCTGTCAGCACAGAGCCCCAAGTGGGCCTCGAACTCATGAACTATGTGAGATCATGACCTGAGCCATAGTCAGATGCTTAACCAACTAAGCCACCCATGTGCTCCTCAATCTACATACTGAAATAGCACATCAAGTTCCAGAAAAATTTAACAGAATGTGCTCAAGGCAGTAATGGATCACAATGAAGTTATTAAACTACTTAACTTCAAGGATACATACAGTTATATGTGCAAAAAAGCACATCACCCACAAGAGGATAAAAAGGAGAGGGGGAAAAAAAGGCCAGCCTAAGACTTCTCCCATTGCCTCTTTAAATAGGAGAAGACCCTGGAGCAATGGCCACTATATTCTGGATGGCCAGAGACTATCATACCCAGCCAAGGTGTCATTCAAGTCCAAAGGCAGGAACAGACACTACAAATGTGAGACATAACTGGGTGAAGAAAACGGTCATCTAGCCAATCAAGAGATGAGCCAAAATTAAAGATTCTATATTAGGAAAGCCCTACCTGAGTAAAAGCATTAAATCAATTTAAATAGAGGACAGAGCCAAAGAATGAGGGGCAGCATGGTGGTGGACAGAATGAAAATTACAACATCAAGTTAGTAATAACACATTTTTAAATGAGAGACTGGAGAGGAAGGGGGTTGGTGCATAAGTAGGCTAGCATCCTTGTCCTCCAGGCGGGGAGTCAAAACACACGCTCAGAGTTGCAACACTGCTCTAAAAAGCCGCAATTCTTATCCTGTGACACTTTCACAAATCTCTTCCCTTAACGTAACCTTTTAGAAAATAAGCTCTCATGTTAAGGAAACATTTTTGAAGTTTCTCTGGTTTTACTTCAGCTTCTTGTTTACTGAAATCCAGTAAAAAACATAACAGTTTTATTTTAAAGTGTTGTCAGGTAGGCTGCATTTTTACAAAGGTACTTCTGACCATCTTCAAAACTATTGTTGTTTCTGTCCTAAATGCAGTATAACGTGGTCTCAATGAGGTGAACCGAGAGGTTACTTTGGGTGGCTAGGATGTGGGGTGAGAGACATTTTCTTCTTTGAACTTGTCAAGGGTTAATGGATTATATTGAACAGGCATGGTTTTTATCAATTGAAACCAGAACTAGAAGCTTCTATGTGTATTAACACATGTACACAGAAGAGTGATGAGCACTGATAAAGGGGTACAGAAGATTTCCTTTACCTCCTCTTTTACCAATTTAATTTCTGGAAGGTGAACGTTTATGACTCATTGGTTAAAAAGACATGTCTTGCTTTAGTTTTTTAATAGAAGGGGCTTCTTGGATGTAATGACTGCTTCCCAGCCCCAAAGGTGGTGGGGTAGCAAGGAGAGCATTAGATGGTGCAGGAGGACTGAAATACCAGAAGAGGAGCACAGGGAAGGGGGATTGCAAAACTCCCGTGGGGTGCAGCAGTCCGATGATGCAGCACAAATGTGGAAGAAGGAGTGGAGACTTCCCTAAGTCAGACGCAGCCCTCAGATGCTTCCGCTGCTCCTCGCACCATGATGATAGGTGCACACACCCAGGGAGGCGTTCATTATGTCAGAAACAAGATTCAGGAGAAAAGGGCTCCCTTCATACTCAACGATATACAGCACCCTGGAACAGCACACCACTCAGAAAGCCTGGCATGCCCAAGCTAAGGTGCCCAAGCTTGTAGCTTTTGATGGGTGGGGGAAAAAAGAGCTCATAAAAGCAGATGAGTTTCTAAAAGGAGTTACCTTCAAGCTTCACCAACATGCAGATACTCAGCATGCTTAGACCTTAAGGTTTGGAATATTCCAACGGGAACAAGACTCACCAGTGGCTATGGCCCAGTAAACGTCTGATCCACTCAGTAACTCACCACATGCTATGGGAGAATAAACCTGGGACCCAGGCACTTGAAGCAGAATTCGAAATGGAGCGACCCGTGCATTGGAATCCAGCACTGCATCCAGAGCACCTACCAGGCGACCTTCAAAAGAAAAAAGAAAGTGCACCACTGAGCACAGAGACTGACCAGCTGCCCACTCCCTGCAAAACAAGGCAGTCTGCTTTGTGTCTAGACTTGACGCCAATAGGCAGCAGGCTCGTGTCCAGTTCTTCAACTCACCTCGCCAGAGCCTGAGCTCTGGGAGGCCCAGGGCTCTGGCTGCCTCGTACCACTCACCCAACATCTGGAAAAGGGCCTGACATTAACAGGTACTCGGCACAGATTTGCAGAATCCAATGACCACGGGAACAAGGGGTCCTGGACAAGTCACCTAACCCAGCTAAGTGTTCGCTTTCCTGGGCATCTCAATTACAGAGGCAACACGACTCTGTAAATAAGACCTGGGGATCTGGAGTCAGAACGTCTGACTCAAGTCTTGGATCCCTAACGTTTAAGCTGTGTGACCTTGGGCAAGTTACTTAACCCCTCTGCGCTTTGGTCTCATTGGTAAAATGGCACAATCACAATATATCTACCTCATAGGGTAATTGTGAGAATTAATGTATGCAACATTCAAAGTTCTTAGACTTTGTCTGGCTGTAAAAATTACCATTGTATCATATCCTCAAAAGTAAGAGAATCATCCCTGCCCACTAAAAGGGGACTGAGAGAAGCAAATAAAATACTGAAGTCCTTCACACACCAGAGAGCATACAAAGTAAAGGTCTATCATTCTGTTGTAATGAATATCATCATGAATCAACAGCAAACACACACCCCCCCACACACCAGGTGGCAGACGATTCCATACTGTCCTATTCCTCGTAAGAGTGTTTGCCAAGCTTCTGTACTATAAAGTTACTCCGTTTTCCTTTTGTAATTAACAAGTATTCTGTGAAGTTCTTTGAAACTGTATTCCTCCTTAAATTTAATGAACTTATTTCTATCAGTATGCTTTTGTGTTTCTCTACTTTATCCAATCTAGTATTACAACCATTTTGATATTCACGCTGTCTCTAACTTGGCCGGCCGGTACCCCTTCAAACTGTGTCCCCATTATTCTACTTTCTGGCAAATAATCCAACTTCATCCTGTACTCTTCTTGCTCTAGCTCTGGAATCAGCCATTTCTCCAAGAAGCACTGGTTCATTTAGTGAAGAATGATATTTAAAAGCCAAGATCCGGGAGCCAGGTACACACATTGTTCTGGGGGTGCCTGCTCCCAAAAATCTTTCAGTGGGCAGAGCTTGGGACTGTACATATATATGTATTATGTATGGGCGTATGTTTACATATATATACACACATGTACTCATTGACATTTTCATTTTTATACCGATTTTACACATAAAAATTGAGTTCACACCAATACCTCCAATTACGATCCAATACCAGGGTCATTCCAGTTTCTTTCCATATTTGCAACTCTCTTCACCAACACAGGAACCTGGCTTCCATTATTCTTAATATATATACTCATCTGATCAGTTCTATCCCCTTTCCAACAGATGCCCTCTTCACCAAAGCTAGGCTCCAACTGACCATCCACCCCCTGACCCATACAATCACCTTGATCTGTCCTAATTAAGGGCTTTAGGGAAAGAAGGGAGGAGGCATGAGTTTTTATAGCAATTATTTCTTAAGCTACTCAGAATTTTTGCCTTACTGGTTTGTTTGGACAGAGAGACAACACACACACATGTGAGCCAGGGAGAGAGACGGAGGGAGAGAAAGAATCTTAAGCAGGCTCCACGCTCAGCACAGAACCCAGAGCAGGGCTTGATCCAGTGTCCCTAGGATCATGACCTGAGCTGAAATTAAGAGTCAGATGCTCAATGGACTGAGCCACTTAGGTGCCCCTCACTGGTTTGTTCTAACATGTAATTGAGGGGGCCAGAAAGCTATCAGGTAAATAAAGGGGCTGCTACTTTAACACAGAACTTGCACAACTGCTTAGGGGAGCTCTGGGATCAAAAGCACAGGTAGGAAGCACCTGGGTGGCTCAGTCACTTAAGCGACTCTTGAGTACTCTTGATCTGGCTCAGGTCATGATTTCATGGCTTGTAAGTTCGAGACCCACAATGGGCTCTCCACTGGTGGCGCAGTCCGCTTGGGATTCTGTATCTCCCTCTCTCTGCTCCTTCCCCACTTGTACTCTTTCTCTCTCATGCGCAAAATAAATTTAAAAATGAAACTTAAAAAAAAAAAGCACAGGCAGGAAGGCAGGACAGGGTAAAGTTAAAGTTGCACTTGTGTAAGATTGATAAAACATTTCTGCCTGTCAAAGCTTAGAGGCGGTAGTAGGGAAGAGGATGGAGACTAGAAAGGTGCTAAAACCCCACCCATCCTACACGCAGACCCAGTACTCCCCAACTTAAGAGATCTGTTGTAGAACCCCCAACTAGTTTGCTAATAAGAAAAACCTGAGCAACAAAAGAAGGCCGTGAGAAGGGTGGGCAATAACTTGGTGTCGCCATAACACAAAAGCAGTCTTTCTGATCCAAAACAGTGATTGTTTTTTCTTCAAGACTCAAGAGCTTTTGCAATGGTCAGGATGTTTTATACCAAAACAACCAACCTGGTAGGAAGATGGGGAGGACAACAAGGAAGAGAAAAGGGGACTTCTAGTTTCAGCTCTACCGCATAAAGAATTTGAAGTCCTCATTCCCATCCTAATAACAAAAAGCTGAGCAAATTTGAAAATCCACGGCTTATCTGGGACCCATTAGAGACCGAAGGGCCCAGGACAAAATCATAACCCAGAAATCTGGAGAGAGGGGACAACCCAAAGTCACAGCCCAGATCTGCTCACCTGAAGCAGAAGCCACGGGGGCCACACACTGACAGGAACACTTAAAAGGTGGTTTTGACAATTTGCTGGGGGGGCTGAGTGTGGACTAGTAGGAAAGTAAGAAACTCCTGGTGGCCACAATCTTAGGTTTTACCTGTACAGGTTTTACTACCAGGAACTCCACCAGGTTCTCACTATGAAGAGCCAGGAAAAACCTCTCATGATCTCCCAGAGCATCCTCCGTAACACAGGCCTGCTCTCCAGGAGGGCTGGAGGTAGAGACTTTCCAGAACTTTATCCCAGCTCGGGGAGGGGCATTTCTCTGATGCCAGCCCCCTTCAGCCTTCTGGTCTCACCTGGTGAGGGGAGAGGGTCAGGGGAAGGGAGGCGTCCAAGACACAGTGTCCAGGGCACATCCCAGGGACACAGACCCACTGAAAGATCAAGATTTTTTGTAAGATTTACAGGGTGCTTCTTCTCTCCATACTTTACCACCATATCAACAGATTCTGACCTAATGACACCGGGAAGGACTGGAAGACTCTCAGACTTGAGGAGTTCAAGTTTTGGGATTTTTTTAAATGTCTTCAAATAAGCTCTAAGCCCAATGTGCACCTTGAACTCACAATTCAGAGATCAAGAGTCACATGCTCTACCAACTGAGCTAGCCAGGTGGCCCAGAGTTCATTCTTAAAGAAGCCCAAAGACAGAGACCAAGGCAAGGACACCTGGGAAATCTGAAAACTGTAGGCATCTGTAGCTACAGCAAACAAACAGCCCAAGTCCTAGACAGAATAACATAAAACTCACACTAAAGAAATATTTCTTCAGTTCTTGTTACACCTTACATTATGTCAGGCTTTCAAAAAAAATTACAAAGAATGCTGAAAGGCAAGAAAACAGTCTGAAGAGACAAAGCAAATATCAGAATGAGCCTCATGCGTGACACAGAAAACATACTTGACCAGTACGATCAGAACTATCCAAGTCATTAAAAACCAGGGAAGTCTGAGAAATGGTCACAGCTAAGATGACAACTAAATGTGAGATGTATTCTGAAAGGGATTCTGGAACACAAAAAGGCCAGAGAAATCTGAATAAAACACAGACTTTAGCAGGGGGGCACCTGGGTGGTTCAGTCAGTTAAGAGTCCAAGTTCAGCTCAGGTCATGATCTTACGGTTTGTGGGTTTGAGCCCCGCATCGGGTTCTGTGCTAACAGCTCAGACCCTGGAGCCTGTTTCAGATTCTGTGTCCTTCGCTCTCTGCACCTCCCCAACTCAGGCTCTGTTTGTTCTGTCTCAAAAATAAACATTAAAAAAATTTTTTTAAACACATACTTAACAATCACTATCTTTATTTTCTACCACTGCTGGACAAGTTAGCGCAAACACAATAGCTTAAAAGAAGACAAATTTATTGTGTTACCATTCTCTAGGTTAGAAGTCTGATACAGATCTCACTGAGCTAGAGTCAAGGCATCAACAGCCTCCTTTCTGGAGCCTCAAGGTGAGAACCCCTCTGCTTGCTATGCCAGCTCCCTCCCTGAGCTCTCAGCCCTCCTCCATCTTCACAGCCAGCAACACCAGGATGACTTCCTCGTCCAGTTTTATAAACCCTTGTGATCACACTTGGCCCCCCCAGATAATCCAAGCTCATCTCCCTATATTTAGGTCTACTGATTAGCAACCCAATTAATTCTATCTACACCCTTTAATTCCCCTTTGCCATGGAACCTAACCCATCTGCAGTCTTGAATCATTCATTACTCTGCCTACTACCATAATCCATCAGAATCAGTTCATTTGTTGTAACAAATACACCACGCTAATATGTCAATCGGAAAAACTAGGTGTGGGGCATATGAGAACTTCCTACACTACCTTCACAGTGTAAATCTAAAACTGTTCTAAATAATAACATTTAGTTTTTTCAAAAAAGTGACAAGGGGAGTGAGGCCCCCAGTCCTGCAGACAAGGGCCCTCCATTCCACATCTGCGCAAAAGCAGACTACACTGCAGGAACCCCAGGGGGTGTGCAGGGGCTCTGAATCCGGGGTAAAGAGCACTCAGGGTGGAACCAACCAAAGCATAAACACAAAAGCAACAGACAAGGGTCCAAGATGGCAGAGAAGACACACAAGTGGGAGACAGACCAGTGAGAATCCTCAGCAGGAAAACCAAAATGAGAAATAAAAAATCTGAAAGAAAAAAGCATCCTTAAATTTCTGCTGAATGGTGAAGGAAAACGGTTAGCGTGGCAAAGAAATCATTCAAAGTCATTTGAAATTAGGGTATGATGTCCATAAATTTCAAACGGGTCAAAGACAAAAATATATACATACATACATATCTATAGGGCAAATATATGGCAAAACATTTACACACAGCTCCTAACAGGGCATGCAGCCCTACTTATTTTTTTTATAGGGAAGCTGAAGATAACTCACATGGATGGCTCTGAGGCAGTATTTATTCACCAGACTCAGGCTCATTAAAAAGAAAAAATACTGAAGTCTGTTATCTCACTAATTTTCACGGCCACCTTTGGAGGGAGGGACGAAGTGGCTAAGGCTCTGAGCAGTGAGGACCACTGGCCCTCCCCAGCTCCGGCTCCAAAGCAGGCCTCCTCTTCCTCTGCTCCAGAGCTGTTTAAAGACGGGGTGCCTGGGAAGCTCAAGTCGGTTAGGTGTCAGACTTCGGCTCATGATCTCGAGGTTCCTGAGTTCCTCCACATCTGGCTTTCTGCTGTTGGTGCAGACACTGCTTGGGATTCTCTTGTCCCCATCTCCCTCTGTCCCTCTCCTACTCATTCTCCCCCCACCCCATTTCTCTCTGTCCCTCTCCCACTCATTCTCTCTCTCAAAAATAAATAAACATTAAAAAAATTAAACACAGGTAACAGTTATTTTCAGAAATGCTCCACCACCCACAAACCTACACTTCTAACTACGTTGAGACTGACGTGCTCTCCCAAGCCCCGTCTGGCTGAGTCGTGGCTCCGTCTCCAGGAACAAATCCCCACAAACGCAGGGCAGCTCACGGGGAGCACTCTGGTCTGCCTTCTGCGGCAGCTCCATATGGCCTGTCTGGCTCGACAGGAAAACCCCCCTGGCGGCACAGTGAGTACAACACTCCTATTTTTAGGCTATTAGAATAACAACTCTAGCTGAGATAGATGCCTAGTGACAAGTTCTATAATGAGGGCCCAAAAGGGGCCTATGAATAATTTGCTTCTAAGTGATAATGCTGCAAATCTTGCGTTCTGGCTGGATTTCATGCACATGGGTGGTACCGAGTTTAAGACGAAATGGCAGCTACTGACACAGAAGAAACAAGGACACTTGGAGAAGCCTTCCCACCGCCTCCTGGTTTATATAACCTCTGTGTCGGGCCTGGGACTTAACCACAGGCAGCAGTGACAAACTGCTGCTCTCCCCAGTAACAGCACCCTTGCATAGTAAAACCCATTTAAAACACAGCAACACCCAGCCCCCACGGAAAGTATTCTAAGGGAAGTTTAAAAAAAAAAACAGAAAACAGTCTTATTTTTTACCCCTGCACTGAAGAAAGCAGGTCTCCCTAATGGCTTTGGGCTTAGAATAGACCTCAGCAGCCCCGTGACAGAGAAAAAAAAGATTCTTTTACTCCAGTAAGGAGCTTCTCATCATTATACCCCAGCCATCGATGTGATGGCATACCCACAATGCACCACAGCTCAACACCATAATCCACACTCGAGAAACTAATTTGGTCTCGAGCTCTGTCTTCACATTAGGGCTGTTTGGTTTGGCTGCTATCACTGTTTTGGAGACTTAGGGGAAAAAGCAAATAAAGAACCAGAATCAAGGGAAAAAACTTTTATTTGTGAAAAGTAATAAATAACGTAAAAGATCACATGAAGTCCTTCCTACTAGGCTTGAGAAGAAAAGATAAATGTTGGGGATATTTGCATTCCTGATGAGAAAGCTCTACCTCCTCAAAGTAAAATTCATAACCCAAATTACCAGACTCCGACTTTTCTACAAAGCATTTTATATAATTCAATGTACCTCTCAGTGTGAGTCTCTTATGATTCCCACAAATCTCCAAGAAACCAGGAGATGATGGTGCTATTTTCAGAGTACAGTCAATTGGTGGGCAAAGCCACAGGGTAACTGACTCACATGGGAAGCTCGGGAGACGGCCACCTGATGAGCTCATCTTTATAACGAAGTGCCTAACACAGCAGCCACATGCCTATCATGGTGACAGGACGAGCCTGCCAAATCCACAACATGAGTCTGAGCAAGTGCAGGTCCAAAGAGGAGAGCTTCAAGGGCACCCCAAACGAGGGATTCTGGCCCCGGTTCTCGAGAATGGGACAGGCAGCCACCAGGCCCTCAACTGCATGCTGCATTCCAGTTACATGGGGACAAGGACAGCCACACAATGACCCTATGCTTTCTCAGGAAACCAAGAGAGGACGGTGCATACAGCAGGTAGCTCTGCTCAGTGAAGAAGAGTTACAAGTGCAGACGGTTAGGTCCTGTTCATGCTGGAATTAAGGGAGAAAATAATTCTTTCTGCCTTCACTCAAAAGCTGTGAAAACTCTTCACTGGGAACAGAGCTTTTGTTTTCCAAGATGAAAAGAGACTTTGGTGATGGTTGCATAACAATGTGAACTGTACACCTAATATCACTGAGGTGTACACTTAAAAACAGTCGAAATGGTCAACTCTAGTTATGTGTATTTTACCACAATTTAACAAAAAAAAAAAAAGACATGATAATTCTAATGGTCAGAAATGTCCACAATTGGGCTCCTAAAGTAAATATAAAAACAACTTTTCCTAATTCTATTCCCCAAGTGATGAATCATAAATGCATCTAAACATAAATGCACTCTGGGTCCACACTGCTGAACCCTGACACGTTCTTCTGGTGGCTCCATAAATAATCCTTGGATGGGATCCAAGATGCCTGCTTTGGCTCAGACTGAACATAAGGATCCTGTCATGGTGAACCTCCAAGCAGGGTGATGTAATGCTCGAAGTGCCTGACAACAAGAATCCTACACAAAACACCATCATGACAGCCAGTTCCAAACACAGTGACTGCCCTGCCTTAACAGACACATGTTGCCGTCGATATAATGAAACTATCTTGAAAATTCTCCAGCTTTTCCATCCGCTTGACCGTCCATATATCTGGTCTTCAGGCATGATGATTATGTAAAGCAATTAGGATTAAATTCTTACAGTACAGGGAAGAGTCAAGGCTAGAAAATGAAAGGTAAGGGGTACAGTAACCAACAAGTTGACTTTAAGGCCTGATACAATCTCCAAATGAAATGCTAGCTGCCAGGGTGTCCAGAATGGATGGGGATGGTCACCAGCTCCGCCTCTACTGCCAAACCCAGCACAGTCCAGGATTGCCCATAGCTCTTCCCTGGATACTAACATGTCACTTTTGGCCTCTCCCAACGGCTATGAATTGGGACCCAAGTGCTCTAGGACTATGTGCTCACCATCCTGGTGGTTCTAGCCCCATGCTAACCTACCCTCCCCATTCTGTCCAGCGCTTTCCAGATATTTGTCACCGTCCGTCGCCTCCAAAAGCTTCCTCCCATGCTCTTATAATTAACACACAACATTGTGATAAAAGCATTTAACATAAGACCTACCCTCTTAGCAAATATTTAAGTATAGAATATTGTTAACTACAGGCATTATGCTGAATAGTGGACCTCTAGGACATGCTCATCCTGTGTAACTGAAACTTGTACCTTTGCCCAATTCCTCCCCATTCTCCCCTTCCTCTAGCCCCTAGCAACCACCTTTCCATTCTCTGTTCCGATGCATTTCACTATTTTAGACTTATCACAGAAGTGGTATGATGTAGAATTTTTCCTTCTGTGACTGGCTTATTTTACTTCGCAAAATGTCCTTGAGTCATCCATGCTGTCGAAATGGCAGGATTCCCTTCTCTTTGAAGGTACTCATTTTAATCCTGAAACTTCTTCCCTTAGATTCCAGGAACCCTTAACCAGTGAAGACTAGAACCATCGCTTAACCTCTGAAGCCCAGAAATACAAGTCACAGGAGCGCCTGCATGGCTCAGTCAGTTGGGCATCTGACTCGATTCTGGCTCAGGTCATGAGCTCATAGTTTATGAGATCGAGCCCCAAGTCGGGCTTTGCACTGACAGTGCAGGGCCTGCTTGAGATTCTCTCCCTCTCTCTCTGCCCCCTGCCCTTGGTAAATAAATAAATCAACTTAAAAAAAAAAAAAAGTCACAAAATTATGTTATACTGACCCTGGTGTATTCAAATGTAACAGAAGCTGGTGGCAATGTAAACTGGTGCAGCTGCTCTGGAAAACAGTGTGGAGGTTCCTCAAAAAACTATCCATAGAATTCCCTTATGACCCAGCAATAGCACTGCTAGGGATCTACCCAAGGGATATAGGAGTGCTGATGCATAGGGGCACATGTACCCCAATGTTCATAGCAGCACTTTCAACAATAGCCAAATCATGGAAAGAACCTACATGTCCATCACCTAATGAGTGGATCAAGAAGACGTGGTATATATACACAATGGAGTACTACATGGCAATGAGAAAGAATGAAATCTGGCCATTTGTAGCAAAGTGGATGGACCTCGAG
>NC_043703.1:86288453-86320536 GCF_006229205.1 Suricata suricatta | reverse complement strand
GGACCAAAATCCTTGCACAAAACATCTCTGAACTCTCAATTTTGTTGAGAAACTATCTGCTTGGGCCAAAGTCGGGTACCTGCAGATTTTAACAGCAGACTTCCTGTTTGGGACGTAATAATGTATCACTTTTGACATCCCGTGTTGAACAAGCCCAACAGGTATTGCCTGTACTCCCAAAAACGCATTAAGAGAACCAGTTATAAGGAATATCTTTTCCCAAAAATCTTTCCTAAAATTATGAAGTTTGGTCTCAATTTGCCCTGCCAAAGCAGCCTGGTTTTTTTTCCTGATTGCAAAATAAATATATTTTTATTGTAAAACATTTTGAGAAATATATAAAACCACAAAGAAGAACATTTATCTTACATCTTGCCCCTTGACAATAATCCTTGGTACATGTCCCTCTGGCCTCTTTCCTAACTAGTCACAGATAAAGACTATTCCATTCCCACATTGAGAATTTCGAAGAAAGGAAGTAAATAACAAGGCTGAGCGTGAAGTTCAAAGAATTGTCCCTTCCTGTTCAGAGGCAGTTGCAGAAAGGCTGTTAAACTTGTTCAACAAGACTCACATGTGGTGCACAAACCAGTTTACCAGCCAAATTTCATTAAGTGCAGGCTGCTGCCTGATAGCACCTTATGCTGTTACAGTCACAACCACCTTGCCAACCACACTTTTGTTTAATGGCTCTGTACATAATTAAAGGCAGGAAATGGAGTTTAGAGGCATTCAAGGATCACAGAAAAAAATAAATAAATAAGGTAAGGCAATAGTACCTCCTTTGCAAAATGGAAATCAATGTGAGAGTCAAAAGGGTCAGTGAAGCAAGACATTTCCACAGACTCAAGTTCAAAATGAAAGACAGTACTTCACTAGATTCCAGCTCCTCACATGGAAAGAGCCCCCTGGGAGCCTGTAAAACTGCAAGCAAGTCTTAAAAGGGCTGAGTCTGCCTGTTTCATCAAGCTTACCAAGATACATGTATTTCAATACTGCAACTCGTGTGCAATTTTTAAGACACTTTTAGTGAACACCTACTATGTATCCGACAAACTTAAGTTTGATTAATCCTTCCCCAGAGGTATTGTTGGCATTTTTAAAGTGCAGCTAGTGAGGTCACAGTGGCTTCCATTCATCTTGAGAGTATGCAGTTATGCCAAAAGAGCTCAAGCTTTAGCACACCAGTGTCTGACACAATTGTTTACAATACTCTTTACAACCTTCGCAATAAAGCCCATACTTCTGACCTCAGTTTCAACATTTCTGCCTTGATAACAAGAGTCTTTTTAGGCATCAAATTACACCTAATTTGGTCTAAATTTTAGATAGTTATAAAATAAACTTCTGTATGTTGTAAACAAGTAAATACAGAGACACTTTTTTAAAGTAGGCTTCACGATCAGCACAGAGCCTGACGTGGAGCCCAACGCAGAGCCCAATGCGGGGCTTGAATTCACAACCCTGAAATCAAGACCTGAGCCAGACACTTGACTGACTGAGCCACCCAGACACCCCAGAAGTTTCTTACTTTATATGCACATATAAGGGGTTACAAGGGAAAGGCAGGGATCCTTTATCCGTTCCCAACACCCAGTGTACCTGGCTCCTGGTATGCCCTTAATAAATATTTGCTTAACAAATCCTCTGAATAAAACAAAATCAAAGAACACAGTTCTTTAAGTTCAGGTGAAAGAAATTACTTTTCCGTAAGCTACAAGTAGCTGGAGTTTTGCTCCCTGTGGATTCTGATCTTGAAATCCGATTATTCAAAGTCTGCCATCTGTCACTCTCTTTCAGAGACTTGCAACATATCAACAATTGCACGGTTCTGTTACAGAACTCCACTAATCTTATCTCAGACTAGGCAGGAGGTAAGTGTGTCAATAACTAAATTATCTTAGGGATTAAGTAGATTTTCTTATTTTTTGTTTTGTTTTGTTGTTAGAAGAAAGCACACAGCACACAAGTCCCAGCCTGTACTAAATATGTACCCTGCTTAGCCCTCCCTTCAAGAGAGTCAAACAGATGGGAATTTAACCATTAATCGAGGAAAGGCAGAAAAAAAACAGGACAATAGGGCAGGCTAGAGAAACACCCTAGCTCCCCAAGGACAAGTGTTCCATCCCTTGGAAATAAGGAAGTGGATTTACTCCCATGGCCCACGGTCTGCCTTCCTCATCAGGTGACACTACTACAGACCCAGTCTGTAACAAGCTGCCAGTCAGCACATCTCACAGAACCTGTTGCCATCTTCAGGTCCTAAGAACCAGAACTTAGCCATGTGCGGGTCATGATAGTGTCCATGGCAGAATCAGGAAGGGACAGCAAATAAAATGACAGCTTGCCCCATCTCTACAGCCATCACACATCATGGTAACAGTGGTCACCTAACCCTTTAGAAAACGTCTCTTTCTGAACCCAAGATGAATATCTACCAATGTCCATGAGCAGAGAACCTGTGGGGAAAAGCAAAGTTGGAGCCAGTAATTAGGGAAAAAAATCAAATAAAATTAAATTTTAATAAGATGGAATGGAAAAGCCTTAGCAGGTGCAATTTACTCTCTCAGACTCATGGACAATGTTTTATTACAGGAGTTTTCTACTGGGAATTCTGATCTTGAAATCTGACTGTTCAAAGCCTTCCTTACTTAGAAAAAGCTGCAGCAGCCTTCAAGACCCTGGATCCTTGCAACAATCCAGCAGTTGTTGGCAAAACACTCTGACATTTATTCTGTGGACATATGCCCCATGGTAAAGATGGAACCAGGGCATCTCATGACCTGGCTCTTCCATTTAGAGCATTTTTGTGCTAGAGAGCCTGGCCACCAGTAGAAACCAAGTTAAGTCCTTTTCACAGAAGGCTAAGGACACGAGAAGATCCCAAAAGACAAGCAACTTTCATCAGGGTGTTGGGTAGTCAAGATCTAAAAGGCTTCTCTTTATACCACTTAGGAAGAATTTAAGTTGTTAGAGCAGTAAGAGTGGAAATAAAAATAAACACATGACAAATCCCCACTCAGTCTCACCAAATCAACAGATCAAACTAACTTCATACTTCTGTGCTTCCGTCTAGCAAAAGGGTGATATTGATTTCACAGAGAAAGGTGAAGACAGTGGCAAAGTAATAGCCCAGTACTCAACCCTCAGTTGGTCTAAATTAGGGAAGTCATATACTCAGGAGTCCCAAAGTCCTGGGTTCAAATCCCAACTCTGTCCCTTATTAGTTGTGTGGCTTAGATAAGCATCCTCATCTTCATCAGTCTCTGCTCCCTCATCTGTCCAGTGAGGTCCATGTGGATCTTGAAACGTGCAGAGTACCTGGACCACACACCTGTTACAGACTGAGTTGTAGCTTTCTAAAAAAGATGCTGAAATTCTAACCTCCAGTCAGGTGTGACCTGACTTGGAAACAGGGTCTCTGTAGATGTCATTAGTTGCAATGAGTTCATACTGAAGTAATCTAATATGACTGGTGTCCACATGAGAAGACAGACACATGGGGAGAACGCCATGTGATACTGAAGGCACAGACTGGAGCTGCACAGCTGCAGGGAATCCCAAAGATTTCTAGCCATCACGAGAAGCAAGGAAGAGGCAAGAAAGGATTCTCCTACAGGCGCTGGGGAGCATGGCCCACCAACTTCTTGACTTGGGACTTCTGGGCCCCAAAACTACTGTTCTGTTGATTTAAGCAATGTAGTTTGTGGTTCTTTGTTACGACAGCCCTAGGAAATGAATGCACTGACCAACTTGGAAAGACTTCCTACTGGTCCATGTACATGTACACGAAGAGTGGGAGAGCTTCTAACACTCAATGTACAACCGTCTTCCTATACCCAAAGCGGATTTCATAACCAAGCTCTATTTACTAATTGTTAACGTTAATTATTTTACTTATTGTCCTGGCATGTCAATAATCTAAGAAAAAGAAATTCAGGAAAGAGGCCTGCATTCATTCAAAGTCAATGTCAGTTGCTTAGAGGGAAAAACATTTTTTAAGCCTTTAGAAGAGTGAATGCCCTACGATTTTCCTATATGGGGTTTGGGGGAATAGCCCCCTGCACAGAAGTTGGAGAGTCTGCTCTCGATAACTTCCTCATGATCAACATGAACACAAGGCTTATTCACAGAAGTTCCTGAAATAGGGGTTCCTGGGTGGCTGTCAGTAGAGTGTCCAACTCTTGGTTTTGGCTCAGGTCATGAACTCACAGTATGTGAATGTGATCCCTAAGTTGGGCTCTGTGCTGACAGTGAGAAGCCTTGGGATTCTCTGTCTCCCTCTCTCACTGCCCCTCCCTCCCTCCCTCTCCCTCTCTCAAAATTAATGTAAAAAAAAAAGTTCCTGAAATAGCCAAAGCTATGGTTATAGTTCCCAGCAGTCACAGAATCATGCTCAGGTGAAGACCAGGCCCATTTCAAGGTGGGAGGCAGGGGGCTCTCACCACTCCTGGCACACGGCCAACACCCCAGCCCCTGCCCATAGACTCAAGTCCTATGGGCCTCAGGGCCTGGTCTTGGCATTTCTGAGTGCCTTTAAGGGATCTGCTGTGCAGAGGCGTGAAGACCAGCAGCTGGTCCAAATCCTTTCCACACCACACAAACCTGGGGGCCCCTCACATGAAGCCCCCTCTAGCCGATGGGCCCAAAGGGACATGGAAGCAAGAAAGGTGGGATACAAACCACTCTACTCACAGATTCCTTCACACCAGTCACCTGGTCCCTACCTCCCTGCTGACTGAGAAGCCCATATGTCTTCTCCAC
This sequence comes from Suricata suricatta, assembly GCF_006229205.1. Lineage (NCBI taxonomy): Eukaryota > Metazoa > Chordata > Mammalia > Carnivora > Herpestidae > Suricata > Suricata suricatta. The sequence continues at coordinate 86,315,772 of NC_043703.1, read as the reverse complement.
CCCAATGTGTCCCATCTCCACCTGCCATGTTGCTCCCTTCTGGCCAGCCTAAGAAGAGATACAAGCCCATCCATCCATGTTCCTGACTCCTTCCCTCCTGGACCTGGGTCATTAATGACTCCTTTAAATCTCTAAAACAGGTGTTCCCCCCAATCTCTGGCTTCAACGCAGAGTAGACTCAGGAGCTTCCAAAATACCAATGCCTGGGCCCTGTGGCATAACTGGTCTGGCGCACTGCATGGGCACCAGCGCTCTTGCAGGTTCCCCTAGGATCTTGCTGTGCAGGAAATACTGAGAACCACCATCCTGGCATCTTCTCATTCTCCTGAGTCCCTAAGGCTCTGGATCCTGCTATTTTGCCCTTGACCTGCTCTTTTGTTTCACTACTTTCACCTTGAAAGTTACAGAATAGTTGGACACGCTTGCCACTCCTTCTCTTCTTTATCCATTCCTTCTGGCCCCCATCCAGACTATCTTTCTGTGGGGGTCCCTGAAAGGACAACTATGTCTTTGACACATGGCTCATTCCATTCAAGCCTTAGTCTTATCTGTAAAATGAAGATAATAACCACCCTCACTGGTCATGGTAAGGACCAGATAAAACAAGGTGACATATGCCAAGATTTCTCTCTCCACAAAACAGGCAAAATAAGCCAAGTGAGTAAAGGACTGGTGTGGAATCATGGTCTCTATGCTCCTGGCTGCTCCTGGCCTTCGTCCAGGGGCTTGTGCACACTGTTCAGGGAAGACCCCTGACTCCTGCCATCAGAGGGAAAGGGGGCCAAGAGCAGCAATGCTCTATCATCTGAGAGCCAGCTCCTCAGACCAGAGGGATGACATAAACACTCACACATGCTGAGGGCCACTTTGACCCTTCCCAGCCACTGCTCCCAACACAAACCATCTCTCACATGCCCTTCCTGGGCTCTGATCTGCATCTGTACACCCATCCCGCACATCTCAGGATTAGCCGTGGGTCACTCCACAGGTTCTCAATCCTGCCTGAGCCCTGGAATCTCCTGGAGATATCAAATCCCAATCTGGTGGTTTGGCCTGGGATGGGGGCTGCTGAGAGCTCTCCAGGGTTCTGAATCACCGGTTCTGGACTATTATTTGCACAACAAGCAGGGGCCTTAATTATCTGATGAAGCTGCTAAAAAGAACAAAAAGTGCAGGTAAGACTAAACCAATCCATGATAGCCAAGACATGGGAACAACCTAAGTGTCCATCAACAGCTGAATAGATAAAAGATGTGATATAATACACACACACACACACACACACACACACACACACACACACCACTGGAATATTATTCAGCCAGGAGAAAGGAGGAAATCCTACCATTTACAATATGGATGGACCTTGAGGGCATTACGCTAACAGAGAAAAGACAGAGAAAAACAAACACTGTAGGATATCACTTATACATAGAAGCTAAAAGTGCTGAGCTCCTAAAAACAGAGCAAAATGGTGGTTACCAGGGGCTAAGGGGGTGGGGAAACTGTGGAGATGTTTTAGGGTACAGACGTGCAACTGATAAATAATTTCTGGAGAAATTGCACAGCATAGTGATTATAGTCAACAACACTCTATTATAAACTTCAAAGTTGCTAAGAGACTAGATCTTAATAGTTCCCACCACAAAAAAGAAGTAATCATTACATGGCAGGATAGAGCTATTAGCTAACACATACTGCAATTTTAAAATGTATTAAATCAACATGTTATACACCTTATACAATGTTATGTATCAATTATATCTTAATTTAAAAAAAGAATAAACCAACCCACATTTAGGAGAGAACCACTTCTCAGTCTCCTTAGTAAAAAAGTACAAGAAGGTAAGTGCCTGGGTGGCTGAGTCAGTTAAGTGTCTGACTCTTGATTCCAGCTCAAGTTATGATCTCACAGTTCCTGAGATCCACGTCAGGATCTGTGCTGACAGCCAGGAGCCTGCTTGGGAATTCCTCTCTCCCACTCTTTCTGCCCCTACCCTACTCACCCTAAATATATAAGTACTCTCTCTAAATATATAAGTACAATAAATAAAGTAAGCAAGCAAACAAACAAATAAGCAAGCAAGTACAAGAAGGCATGCAAGAAATGCCAATCTCAGGTTCAATCTGGCAGCAGAGACACAGGATAAGAAACACTATCCCCGGAAAGCTCTGGACAGACACAGGGACAGACGGGGCAGCTGATTCATGTGTGATCCTAGCACTGAACTAAGGGCATATGGCCTTTGGAAAGAAGGCATTCAGAGGGCATGAGCACATACTACTCATCCACCTGAAAGAAATGCTGAGTGGGGTCAGTTATGCTTAAAGCTCAGAAGCTGACCCCTATTATTATAGGGGAACACCAGCCATCCCTCAAAGGGTGGTGGTTGTTTTTTTAAACTTTTTAGCCCTTAGGAAATTTAGCAGCCCAGAAATCGTGAACTTACAAGTCACATGACAACACTGACCAGCCTCACCTAACAGAGTCTATGACACAGCAACTCCATCGCTCCTAATGGAATCCATCTGAAATTACCAAGGAGCTCTTTTGAGAGGAAAGAAATATAAAATCAGGGAAAAATCATTCCAAAGAGCTTTACTGAAGAAATACAGAGCAATACCATAATCTATCCTTTATAACACTGTTGCCAGCTAGACTTATCGGAACACCAGTCATTTCAGTCCCCCCACCCCCATCCCCAGGTTGTGGACATCATGACTACTGTCATCAGCTAACACATCATCACACACACAGCAAGTGCCAGAGACTACAAGCTCTTCCCACTCGTTACCTCAGTTTAAGACTCCCAGTGCTAAATGGTTTCACTCCTGAGGCTCAGAGAGATTACACTGCTGGTACAAGGTCACAAAGCAAATGAGTAGGGGAGGAGCCAGGACTCACATCCAGGGAAGCTGTCCCCGAACTAGCCTCTCTTACCTCCTATGCTTAGACTGGCAGCCTGTGTTTCTAAGCAGACCAACTCGTATTCTGAGCAGAGACAACAAAGTGGCAACTTGGACCCCTGGCACCAACAGGCTATTCACTAAATGAGGAATCCTTGAAAGTCAGGGAGGCACAGCCCTGGGGCAGTCACTTCACCACACGGGGAAGAAGGTTCCCTCAGGAAACCCCCAAACACATTCCCCATGCCATCACGGAGATCCTTGAACCCAGGGAGAGCCCCTGGGCAGCCTTCACCTACACTCCAGATCTCTAGGGAAAAAGGGGTCTGACAGGAGTCCATGCCTGGCATCTACCACCCATGTGTCCCTTATGCTGCTGGGCCAGGAGGAACCAGCCTGAATTTCTGCAATTACTTGACTCTCATTCAACCAAGCAAAATGTGGGTTGTCAGTTCAGGAGTGAATTCCATATCTCACAAGAAGAGATAGAAAACATGGGGTGACTATGAATTCTGTCCCAACAAGGCATAATGCTTCTTGCAGGACTACACATGAAATCCAGTTACCGGTAGCAAGGTGAGCTCTCAATACCCAGAACTGTCACCACCAAGGAGATGGATGATTAAAGAGAATGATTAAAAGCTACAAATGATGCCTGGGTGGTTCAGTGGTTTAAACGCCCAATTTTGGCTCAGGTCATGATCTCATGGTTTGTGATTTGAGCCCTGCATGGGGCTCTGTGCTGACAGCTCAGAGCCTGGAGCCTGCTTCGGATTCTGTGTCTCCCTCTCTCTCTGTCCCTCCCCCATTCCAGCTTTGTCTCTCAAAAATAAACACTAAAAAAATTTAAAAAAAAAAACCAAAAAGCTACAAATGACATCACTAACATCCTAAAAGATGAAGAAAACAATCCTGGCAGACAGGTAGAATATGTACAGAAGACCATCCAATTACAAAGGGGCCCAATTCATCAACACATCAATATTTTTCTTAGCATTGACCCTTGGGAAGACAACTCTACACAAGCCTCTTAACCATCCTGTTAGAGTGCCATGACAAGGAAGAAGAGGGTGTTATTTATTCACTAATTGTGTGACCATGAGCAAGTCATTGTTTTAATAGCTTGGCACATCTAGTACCAAGTGTCAAGAAAAGCTGAGATACCAGGAGTGACACAGGCCACCTCTCCAATCTCAAGTTCCTCATCCAAATCATGAGTTTCCCGTTCACAGACAGGCCTGAACCGAGGACTAAGAAAGAGCACATGCTTCAAAAACCATGAGGCCGGTGGGAGCCCAATGTGTTGGCATCCCAGGCAGCTGGGTGGGATGGCAGGTCTGGGGCATGCACAGGAGGTAGGTGTTGATGCACAACTCTGCTGGGAGGACACTACATCATACAGACACACAAAATATGTTGTGACACATTTTCCAGTGCGATTATTCTGGTAGATGAAGAATAAGGTACCAAACTGCATATCCATATGAGCTTGATTATTTAAACAATGGATAAAGCTGGAAAATCAACTCAAAAATGTTAACTGTGGGATTTGGGATTTTGTTTTTGTTTTTCTATATTTTATTCCAATTTCTTACAAGCAGCATTTATTTACAAGATCATGGGAGAAAGCATCACTACAAAACGCTGTGTTTTTTCTTAACTTTATTTAGAGAGAGAGAAAGGAGAGAGAGAGCAAGTGGGAGAGGGGCAGAGAGAGAGATGGAAAGAGAGAATCCCAAGCAGACCCTGTGCTGCCAGCATGTAGCCTGACTGGGGCTGGAACCCACAAACCGTGGGATCGTGACCTGAGCCAAAATCAAGAGTCAGACACTCAACTGACTGGGCCACTCAGGCACTCCACTACAAAATGTTTTTAATGTTTTGTTTTATAATTTAAAGAATGAAATTATGACCAGAAATTATCTTTTTTATACTAGATTGACTCTCTTGTTAAGTCTATGTGCCAAGGATAGCCAGCTCTCCTGGCGCATATTACATAAAACTGTACATGGAACCAAGGTGTACTTCCAGACCAGTCAAGATCCCAGCTAAAGGCTTTTAAATAACTTTTTAAAACAAAATAGTGCTCCCAAATTTGGAAGACTGGTCCACCTGTATTCTCACCAGTGCACAGCTCACATCAGTGTGCTGCAAGCCCTTTGCAAGTGACTCCAAATGTTCGTTGAAGTGTAAAATGTGTTTTGCCACAGCCAGGAATACAGACTTGCACTGCGGTATCTGTTGGACAAAATACTAGGCCCAGCAGCTATGTAATGTGGGTGTATAAACTACAGCAAACAAAAGATGAGAGGCACAGGAGAATGTCAAGACAGCACCTATGTTCACAGGAACACACAAGGTCAAGGTCTTGTGAACACATGAGAAAGCGTGGGAGAGTCAGAGATGGACAGAGACACAAAGCACAAACCAGCAAAAGTCATGAGCCAAGAGATGGTGTGACACCACAGCACAAATTGGCTGTCACTGTTGCTAAGGTGCTGAGCTACACTCCAGCAGTATCCAAAGCAGTGTGATCGCCAACCACACTGGGATCCACTGCTCTAGCCGTAGAAAGCATCTCAAGCATGCTCCCAAAACTGTGCACAAGGCTGGGTAAGGTATACACTTCATTCTCAACTCTTCCCTTCACAAGCTGGGAAAGCTTGGTGTTTTTGAGTCTTTTTTTCATTCTGTGATCTAACCACTACTCCTAAGACAGGCCATTTTACTCTTCCTATGTGGAGTTACCTGGTCACTGCTGCAGGCCTATCTTATCAAAGAGAGGAGGATTCATCACCATAATAGACAGCTAGTTGTTTAGATTCGGCAAGGGGCTCATGGAGTTCTCCACATGTCAGAGAACATGTTTCTTTCTCCCACAGCCACTGGCCACATCTCCACCTAGCACCTAACAAATATATAGTCAGAGGCTGCCAGAAACAGCAGGAGGGAAGAAGTAGAGGATTTACTCCAACAACAGGATAACTCAAACCTTTTTCCTTTCTCTTTTTTTTAAGTTTATTTATTTTGAGGTGGGGGTTGGGGCGGAGAGGGAGAGGTAGGGGGAGAGAATCCCAAGCAGGCTCTGCACTGTCAGGGCAGAGACCAGTGTGGAGCTCAAATTCACAAACAATGAGATCATGATGTGAACTGAAATCAAGAGTCAGACACTTAGCTGACTGAGCCACCCAGGTGCCCCAAACCTTTTTTCTTTCTTTACATACATTTAAGAAAGTATTTCAGGTCACATTTTCAGCCGACTTTGGCTCAGGTCACGATCTCACGGTTCATGGGTTCGAGCCCCACATTGGGCTCTGTGCTGACAGCTAGCTCAGAGCCTGGAGCCTGCTTCAGATTCTGTGTCTCCCTTTCTCTCTGCCCTTCCCCCACTCATGCTCTGTTTCTGTCTCAATAATAAGTAAACATTAAAAAAAATTTTTTTAAAGAAAGTATTTTCATCATTATGTAAATGCAGCATTAAGTACTGTGTGTCTAAGAAAAGTTCATTTGATAGTCCAAGGTTCTGTGAGAAATGCTTTCAAATTTCCTAAAAATAATTGCTACAGAATCCTAAGAGGGTAACCAAGATTTTAAAAAAAAAAAACAAAAACTACCACATTTCTATTCCCCAAATCCAAAAGACTCACACTAAAAAAAAACAACTCTTCAAATTTAAAGGAAAACTTCAAAAAACAACTCTTCAAATTTAAGGGGAAACTTCACATTAATTCGATATATATTCAGTTGGCTGAAGGGGAGTGAATGGATTTGGCAAGTGTTTTAGGTAAACTCTCAGCTGACAGAAGGTGAGCAAAGGTTATTCCCCCAAGAAATTCATGGAAAGCAAGACTGAATTTGAGGACCAGACCCAATATAACCTTTTCTTCCAATCTTCCTGAGGCTGTGGTCCCTTTTCCTTAGCCCAGGTCTACCAGCTGCCAATAGAACTTGCAGATTATTACTTAGGAAGCATTTGGAGACAGTCTGTAGGTCTTCCCCATAGCAGGACAAGACCAGCACTCCCTAAATGGGCTTGTGAGCAGAGACTCAGAGACCTCACCTTGTCAAGTGCCTTGGAACTAAGCTCTTCAATAAGCAAATTATCTCACAAATAAACAATACAAATCATCAAAGCTATACATTCATGACATTTGTGTGCAGACTAATTTCCTTTGAGTAAGTATTTTTATGCCTGTTTAAAAAAACAAGTAGTCTCCCATGACAGCTGCATTCATCATCCAAACAATCAAGTGGTCCTCCAGCCCTCTCTGTCCAACAGCCAACAAGTACATTGGGCAACCCAGCACCTTTGGAGCCGTGGGGTGCCTGGGGCCAGGGTTCAGATTCTGAAAACAGTGTCACACATTCCTGAACCTGCTATTCACAGCCACTCCCTCTCAAGAGTGGACAAAATGAACTGTTTAAAAAAATTGTAGAAAATAGCCCATTTCCATCCTTATGTATCCAGACCTGAATACCAGCATTTTTACAGACTTATAAAGCTCCTGCAAAGCCAGAAACCTGAGAAAATAGACCTACAGAGGTTTATAAAAGAAAAAAAAGCTTCCTTGCAGAAATTTTATTTCCACAAAGACAGATTCTGATCTATTCAAATTTCATTTATTTTAAAAATCTTTATTAGTTTCAAATAAAGTCCTGCCTTTACTTCCAGTAATCCTCTGAAAAAAGCAACCAAAACCACAAGCCCTCAAGATCAGAAATAAATTATGTTAGGCACTGTTTCCTGTCTTTTTACACCTAATAATAGTGTGAACTAGCTTGCAGATATGAAGTATAGCAGCTTTTACAGTGTAGCACTGTGATATAGAGCCCAGAGGTTTAGGGATATCTAAATGCATTGTTTAAAAATTTCCACATAAAATTTTCTTTTAATAAAATAAAAACCGTCACCTTTCCCTAATACCAGAGTCAGGTAAGAGTAACCAGTATGTATATATTAAAATCAGAGACAGCCCCAAACATCATTGGAGTTTACAGCTCTTCCTTCATCCATCAGACATTTTAATTCCTGGCATTAATTAATTGTAATAATTAATTACAGGTAAAAAACTTGAACTCCATCCTCTTCCCCTTAAGGCCCTATTAGGTTATGATGTCTTGTGAATAAGAATTCTCTATCACAAGCATCTCTGCTGTGCACCTATGGACTTTCCATAAATACTTGTTGATGCTGCTGACTGATCAGCTTTAGAGAAAGACAAAGTGCCAGGACTCTGTAACCAATAGCTCGGCAAATCAGATAGCCATACCAACCTCGTTTTGCCAAATGAAGATACCCAGTGGCCTAGACAAATCTTCATGTATAGATTAAATGAGGTAAAGTTGATGAAAACACTATTAAAATATAATACAATATGCAAAAATGTTTTTTATTATTGCATAGTAATAAGCAATAATATTTATAAAAAAATAGGAAGTTTGGAAGAAAAAGGCATTACAAGTTGGCTGTTCTTTCCCGGAGAAAATGAAGACAGACAACTCTAAGTACTAAAGACAGACAAGGTCAATTATAGACATTGGTCAAGTCTTAGGTGGGCAGAATAAGAGAGTTTTCCTGTCTAATTCTTCGAAGACAGCTTCACTCTATTTCTGAGCAAGTCAAAATTATACCCACAGCTCCTTCTATTTCTTCCTCTGTTGGGAGCCATTTCTGAAGTAAGGCAGGTTTGCAAGGCCTCCCAGGTGGAGACTGGCGTCTACACTCACTCAATTTCTGCTTGAGCATTGACCCCCAAGGCTCCTGACTGACTGATATCAGGAGTGACTTGCCTTCTTATGCTAAAAATATGTGAATTGTACCTTATGAAAAAACTTGTTATAGGAGTTTCTTCTTTTGTGATTATAGGAGCAAATATTACATTTCATGAGAAAACCTGTTTTCTTCCCCTCAGAAAACAGGCTATTGACCCCTGCTGACAAAAGAACTAACTTCTGCCTTTGCTATGCTAAAAACATTGCCTTGTATTTGAATGCTAAAGATCCCTTCCTTCTCCAAGTGATAAGCATCTAGTCACCTACTTCAATCACTATTGATAAAGGTTATGCATGAGTCTTCCACCAATCTATGTTCTGGGAAACTTTTACATACCAAAGAATTTGTCATCAGAAATCATTGTCTAAGGCAATTTGCCACTTCTGTTTTGTACCCCATACATTTTTTCAATAAATAAAGCTGACTCTGGTCAGTGCAGAGATGCCTGCCTGGTGAGCAGAAAGAAACTGAGGCTAACTCCCTTTTGACGACACCGTCTATCCTTCAGGGAGCCCTGGACCTGCTGGAGCTGGACTCTGGCACTCCTCCTCCCCTTTACTTCTTTTCCTCTCAGATTAGAAGGACTCTCCCAATTCACTTGCTAGATGTGGCTAGCCCCAAAGACACAGGTATTTGGAATTTGGGGCAACAGCCAGAGACTTGGCACCCAAGCTGGTAACAGTAAAATAAATCTAGGACCCAACCTGGCCCTAAAGAAGATCTTCAAATGCCAGAAATTCTCAGTTTACTTCACACACCACAGAGGGGATATGTCCACCACCTACAAAGAGTAGGCTTGCCTATGTAAAAAAGAAAGAACTCTTGAGTCAGAAGACAACTATGCAGGGAGGAGGTGGAGAGCAGCGGGTGGCAAACAGGTGAAGGGGATGGAAAGGTACAAACTTCCAGTTATAAAATAACTAAGTCCTAGGGATAGCATGTACAGCATAGTACCCATAGTTTATAATACTGTATTGTATATTTGAAAGTTGCAAAGAGTAAATCTTAAAAGTTCTCATCACAAGAAAAAATAAACTTGTAACTATGTACAGTGATGAATGTTATTCAGACTTATTGTGGTGATGATTTCACAGTATACACCTACATAAAGCCATTATGCTGTATACCTGAAACTAATATCATGTTATATGTTAATTCCATTTCAATTATAAAAAAAGACTAGACACAAACAGCATTCTTTGAAATTGCTAACCTTTTAGAGCTACAAGGAAAACAGAGATGACAGGGACCAGCCTCCTCAATTGACAGGTGACAAACCTGGGCCTCGATGAGGTTGGGCAAATGTCTCAGGGGTCACACAGCACCAGGATTTAACTACACCTGTGAGACTGGAGCCCACCTTCTGAGTCCTGCCCCCCGGCTCCTCCCACTGCTTGGTATTCACCCTACAAAAGTGAGGACCACCTCACGCCCTCAACTACGACTTCCCATTACTCCAGGATAATGGGGAGAAGGGTGACTAATATTAATTAAGCACTGCAGCTGTCATGTGCTGTCCAAGTACTTCAGATCTTTTTTTTTTTTTTTTTGCTTTTTACTATCATAATTACACCAATTTATATTAGTAGTATCAGCTCTGTTTTACAGAAGAGGAAACTAAGGCCTAAGGTCATACAAGTAGGAGAGGATTTCTCTCCTAACTCCTAATAGTCCTATCTTTTCCCCCAACAATGCTTAAAGAAATGAGATATGGATGTGATTGAGAACATGGTAGAAAAATTCACCGAAATCAAATTCACCTTAAGCATTCTACTCCATATCTTAGCTTTGAAAAACAAATACATATGAAATCCAAAACAAATAACATAATAATAAACCTGAAAATGCCTAACTCTAATTTGAATTCTTGCTTGTTTAATGAGTTGCGATGCACCTCTAAACAAATTTCAGTTCTTCCCTTCAATTCTCCACTCAGCCCTAATGGGAAGAGAAACAAGGGTCTCAAGAGCTAGGCTGAGGGTACTCAGGAGGCTGGGAACCCAGGACCAGGGGCAAACCGAGTACACCTCTACCCATTCAGTCAAGTCTACAGAAGCCAGAAGAAACTGACAATCACATGTAAAAATCAAGAGTTTCCTCAAAAATTAAATACATTAATTACTGGGGGCGCCTGGGTGCCTCAGTCGGTTAAGCATCCAACTTCAGCTCAGGCCATGATTTCACAGTTTGTGGGTTCAAGCCCGCAATGGGCTCTGGGCTGACAGCTCAGAGCCTGGGGTCTGCTTTGATTTTTCTGCGTATCTCTATCTCTGCTCCTCCCCCACTCACACTCTGTGTGTGTGTGTGTGTCTCTCTCTCTCAAAAATCAACATTAAAAAAATTTAAATATAGATTTACTGTATGATGCCACAATCTCACTCCTGTATATCCAAAAGAACAGAAACCAGAGACTCAAATAGATTATTTGTACATCTACGTTCATAGCTGCATTATTCATAATAGCCAAAAGGTAGAAGTAATTCAATTGTATCAATGACTGATCAAGCAAAATGTGATATATCCATGCAATGGAATCTTACTCATCCTTAAAAAAAATTTTTTTAAATAAAAAAAGGGAGGACATTCTGACACAGGCTACAACATGGATGAACCCTGAGGACATCTTGCTAAGTGAAATAAGCCAGACACAAAAAGACAAATACTGTATGAAGCCACTTATATGAGGGACCAGAGTAGTCAAACTCCTAGAATAGAAAGTAGAATGCAGGTTGCCAAAAGTTGTGGGGAGAGAGGATGGGGAGGTCATGCTCAATGGGCACAGAGTTTCAGTTAGGAAGGTGAAAAAGTTCTGGAGATGAATGTGGTGATGGTTATGTGACAATGTGAATGTACATAATGCCACTGACTTGTACACTTAAAAATAGTTATAAGGATAAGTTTTCTGTTCTGCATATTTTACTACAATTTTTAAAAAATTGTTCCCTAAGCCACTTTAATAAACAAAGTAAAACAGGGTCTCAACAGATGCCAGCCCAGCACAAGACGAGGGGGAGCAGGTCTGGAGGAGCTAAGCCGGGCTGGGGGATGCAACCAGGGGGACTCCTGTCTCAGGAGTCCCTTTGCCTTTCTGGAAAGGGCTAAGCCCGGTCAAGTGAAAACAGATCAAGAGCATCGCTGCCTCAGGTCAGCTCCTCATCTGTACATAAAGGAATGTGGCTGGTGGTCTCCAAAATCTGGGCTCCAGCAGTCACCTTGCTGTGGCCCATGGAGGCGTAACCACTGGGAGTCCCAGAAGCAGCATGGAGGCCATGCTCATGGCTGGGAGACTTGAACCCACAGCTGCTGAGGTTATTTTTAAATAGGAAAAGAAGTCTGCCTCATTCCGGGCTCCAGAGTGCTTCTACAAAAGGGAAAGGGAGAAGGGGCTACAGGAAATGCTGCAGGAGCCCACTGTGCCGACATTTCCAGAGCACTGGAGGGCTGAGCCCTTGGACGGTGTCCATGCTCCAGGGCCAAGGCAGAGCCCAGAAGGGCCCAGAGCCTCTGTCCCTGATGAGGATGAGGGGTCAGAAAGACTTCAAGGGACCAGAAGCTACTGCCACAGGGCTCACAGATAATATCCCTACGGCTGGCAAGAACCCACAAGATAGGGCTCAAAGGCCTAACTTATTTGACTAAGTATTTCAGTTTTTAAAAGCAAGGACTACAAAAGCCAACCTCTTATAGTGTGGCAAAAACAACAGAAAATGTTTTAATGAAGGAAGTTTAAAATGAGGTTAACACAGTAAAGGGGATTTGCAGCGCACACCTGAGAATTCCAGGCCTAGGTTAATTACCAGAATTAGTAATTACAAGAATAAAATCACTCTAGATTAATTACAGTAGAGTAAGTTCCCTGAGGGCAGGACTTTGTTCTGTTCACTGCCTGGAAATGAGCTAGGCACACGTGGGCACACAGTACCTGCTGAATGAATTTCTTTTCCATGATCTTTATTCTTTTAATATTCAGCTATTTGTTGACCACATCCAAAGCCTACCCTAACACTGTAACATATACACATGATATTAAAAAGTCTTACATCACAGTCACTTACAGTTTGGGGCAGGTGGGGAATGTCTATATATGCCATTCACCCTGCGGCACATAGTAACTGGAACCCCCAAGAAACCTCACCTCTTTAGAAAGCATGTCACCAAAATGGTTGTTTCAATGAGGAAAGCAGAAGGTGCTTAGTTCAGACTCATAATTATTTTTCCTGCAGAAATTTACTATTGGGTTTTTTGTTGTTAAGTTATAGGTGTATTTTATATTTTATTATGGGCTAAAAATCTATCAAAGTGGACAAGTGCTTCCAGGTTCACACTTAAAATTATTTATTTATTTATTTATTTATTTATTTAATTTGGAAATAACTTCAAGCTTCAAGAAAAGCTTCAGGAATTAAAATAGGACAAAGAACAGTCATACACCTTTTGCCAAGAATCAGATTTGCCTACTGTTAACAGCATACCTCATTTACTGTTTTATCTACTCTCTTTCTCAATATGATGCGATATGATTTAATTACACACACTTTCTTTTTCTGAATCATTTTGAAGGGAGACCTATTCCCATGAGTAGGGGCATTTTCTTACACAACAATACCATCGTTATCAACCTCACTAAATGTAACATACATGGTAGTTTTATCTACCACTGGTATTCCAGTTTGGTCACTCACCCGACAGTGGACACCCTTCACAGTATGCTTTTCTTCTGGTTCAGGACCCATTCTAGGGTGGGGCATTGCATTTAGTCATGTCTCCAGCTGCCTTTAAACCTCAGCCTTTCCTTGTCTTGTACAACTGACATTTTGAAGACAAAGGTCCCTACCCCCCTTTGTTGTTTTGACAATTTTGATCACGTAATTCTCTTTCTTTCTTTCCTTGAGAGAGAGAGAGAGAGAGAGAGAGAGAGAGAGAGAGAGAGAGAGAGAGAAAATAAGCACAGCAGGGAGGGGAAGAGAAAATCCCAAGCAGGCTCCACATTGTCAGTGCAAAGCCCAATGCAGAGCTCAAACCCACAAACCGTGAGATTGTGACCTGAGCGGAAATCAAGAGTCTGAGCTTAACCGACTGAGCCACCCAAGCACCCCTATTTTCAATTTGGAATAAAAACATGCTAACATCTGAAATATCTTTATTCAAATTTATAGATTTTTACACAGTTTTAATCATTTGCTCTGTACTTAAAATGTACGTCTCTGAAGTTGTGATAGGAAAATCGTCCAATTTATATAATTCTGATTCTAAATAAAACTTTTCAGGAATGTATACAGCAATATTATAAATGTAGCATATTAGAAAAGCTTCTGCAGTTATGATCTCTTTTGGTGTGAGTAAATCTGCCATTCAATTCTCTGAGATTCTCCTTCCCTCCCTCTCCCTGCTTCTTTCTCTCACTTTCCATTCTTTCCTTCCAACCCTCCTTCTCATGCACAGACTTTCTAATAATCCTTCTGGTATAAATGGATGCTCACCTATGGAAACTTTGGTCTTGAATCTTACCAAGATTTCAGGCAACATCAACACATTTCTGGCTTTGCCTATAGTTAAGATTTCTGCAAATTTTAATTCAAAGAAAGTAACTAAGTGTACTATTAATGGTTCTAACTTAACTTTTGGCTGTGAAATATAGAGTACTCAAATCCAGCTTTCCAGGTAGTACAGGAAGTTAAGAGAACTTCCCAGTTCTACAAGAGGCTCCCCAACCTCATTTCTTCATACCTAAATGTTTTATTTGGATAAATGAATACAAGCAAAAGGCTGCAAGATAAAACAATGCATTGCAAGCATCTGAGCAGTAGACATCAGAACTGTAGTTCCAGATGCCACCAGCCTCACCTGATGGGAATTTCCAAGTTAATACACCAAAGTGTAATGGGATCCCTCTTAGCCTCACCTGGCCATGAAGCTGGCTCAAGTAAGTACATTACTTCAACTAGCAGGTGGCGGTTCAGCAGACACACATCTCATATTTAACCTGTCAAATTCAACAATATGCCCTGGCCAAAACGCAGAGGGGAGAACAAACGCCCAGGCCAGCTGCCTATCAATCAAGGAGCACAGGCCCTGCTGTGAGCGCCCTGGGCGGGCTAGAGGCCCTGGGCTCCACAGAGGCCCCCACTTCCCAGGAACTCCTTATAATATGAGTGGATTACCAAGATGGGAGCCCTGCTGAATTTAAGGGTAATTTTTCAAGCAATTTTTGTCCTTCATGTTGATTTTGGGACCTAATACCCACATTAAGAGGCAGCTCCATTATACGAGATTAGCAGTATACACTCTGAAACTTAGACTGAGTGTCCAAACTCTCCTTTACTTCAGAACCATAAGGGAAACTAAAGGTTAAAACAAAAACACACAGGCACACGCAAAGCACGTGCAGCCACACCCACAGTTTGGGGACACCGGTTTTATTAAAACCTAATTTCTCCACCCAAATCCTTGCTGTGATTGAATTATTAATAGATGGAAAACCACGAGCTATATATTCTTAAAGCAATCTTAATGCCTTGCTTACATTTCACATTCACTTCTCATGATAACAGCAATATAACAGAAACTCAAAATCCAACATTAGCTCACTATGCTCCCAGGGTAAGTGTAGTATCCAAATCTCTACCTGAGGTTGAACTATGCTGTTTCTTCCTTTTAAAATTGTGTCTGTCATGCAAATACTGCTTCTCAACTGAAAAAGTCTGAAGTTCCTTCCAAGTCAGAAGGCTAACACATTTCCTTATGAAAATATCTCTATATCCCAAACACTGGGCCACAAATTTATTTAAAATTCTGTTGAATGGACTCAATAATTCAGGATAACCAAACTTCCTGCTCAATCTCTGTAATTTACTGAGATTCAGATATTTAATCTGTATTTTTCTTCTAGAAATAAATCCAATAGTTTGAATTCCAATAACATTATTGATAACAAAAAACTATTTATATAGTAAATGGTAACCCACACAGAGGAACCTCAACATGGCATCAAATGCCAAGCAAGTAACAATCAATTTTTAAGTTGCCATGGTTTCCTCGAAGAATTTCTTTTGCCTGGTGAAACAATTACCATCCAGTGCTGACCCAGCCTCCCTGGGATCCACTTACAATAGTTCATCTTTCTGGTGACCAGTTACAGATTCTTTGAGGTAATTTTTTCCACCAGTACTTTGTATTTAACCTTACTCTCAAATCGAAATTCCTTGGGCGTTGTCTCCTGAGGTCCCGTTCACCTGAATGCCTTACCGCCTTTGCTCACCTATTCAAAGCCCAGCCATGGCCCACTTCAAGGCCCAGCAATTACATATGCAGCATTCAACAGACCTTCCATTTCTTGACAAATAATTTGTGGGGTTTTTCCTTTTTTTTTTTTTTAAGTCTCTTTATTGAGAGAGAGAGAGAGAGAGAGAGAGAGAGAGAGAAAGAGAGAGAATCCCAAGCAGGTTCCACACTGTCAGTGCAGAGCCCATTGTGGAGCTTGAACTCATGAAGCATGAGATCAGGACCTGAGCCAAAACCGAGAGTCAGACCCTTAACTGACTGCATGACCCAGGCACCCCAACAAATAATAAATTTATAATAACTAAAAACCAACTGAACCCCACCTTGATAAAGCTGCCCTCCCATGCACACCTACTTCCTTCCCACCCATCCACTCCATCATGCCTACCTGCACCCAAACTGCTCTCCCTGAGGGAGCCAATGTCCCTTGAGCCTTTTCCATACCATACTGAAGAGTTCATCCCTCTCCCCTCCCTCTTTCTTGAATACACTTTTCACTTTGCCTCTGGGAAATACACTCTGCTCATTTCCTCCTCTTCTCCTGACCACTCCTCTGTCCCCTGTGTCTTCCTCCCCTACCAGCCTCTCTAGATAGCTCACAAGCACGTCAAACTGAGCTTGTCCAGAACAGCTTCTCAGAGTCCCCAGAGCTCTTGCACATGCTCTTCCCTTTGCTCAGAAGGCTCTTTCCTCCATGTTTTACCTAGCTAACATCATTCTACCCACCCTGCAGGTCTTAGATGAGACCACAGGTCCTCAGAGAAAAGCTTCCTGACACTCCTAACCTAAATTAGCTTCGCCATTATTCCCTCTCATCGCCCTTGCCTCCCTGCACTTACCACCATTTATAATTCTGTCTTTTGTGGTTTAATAATCATTCCACCACTACCACTAGCTTTTCCCATCCTTTTAGATGTTAAGCTGCATGAGAACACGGGCCTGGCACAGTTGAATGAACCGTTCTTTTGGCTTTTTCTTCTTTAAATACAAATAATTAAATGGAGGTGCCTGCGTAGCTCAGTTGGTTAAACATCCAACTCTTGATTTTGGCTCAGGTCATGATTTCACAGTTGTGAGATTGAGCCCCACACTGGGCTCTGAGCTGAGCGTGAAGGCTGTTTGGGATTCTCTCTCTCTCCTTCTCTCTCTCTGCCTCTCTCCTAGTCATGCATGCATGTGTTCACGTGCTCTCTCAAAAAATAAATAAATAAAAATAAAGTTTAAAAAAAACAAATGAATTTTGACAACATATCTAGAAAATATAACAATTTGAAGTATGAAATCTTCCAATGTTATTATTGTAAAACTCTTAAAATAATACCAACAATAACTGTTTTTCAGGATAAGAAACTGAGTTCCAGAAGGAATATGGTTCACATCTCTGAAGCTAGGTTAGAGATAAAAATCATAAACTTGTAACTCTAAACCAATTTCTTCTCTAGAGAAAAAAAAAATCTAGTCTATCTTTTAATTTCAAATAAAAGTACCTGACTAGATTAGACGCATTTCTGAAAATAGTTCCTAAGCCTCAGTGAAACTGACACACCCCACACATGCTAGACATTTTGAAGACTAAATATAGTTTACTGAGAGGACAAGTATCTGAAGCATGGGTAATCCATGAGTAATCATGGTCCAAAGGCAAGCATGCTACATTGCTTCAATGCCTCTCCTTGTCCCCGTTACTCACACAGTGATGGTGACCAGAAAAACTGCCAAGCTCTCCAAAATTCTGGATTCAGTCTAGATTTTACCCAATTTACAGGTGCATGTAAAAAACATATAATTCTACCAGGCCAGTGAAAAGCACACCAGCTCCCTCATGACCTTCCCTGCTCCCACTTCCCAGCCCCCAAAGAGAACCACTTCCCATTCATAATGGATTCTTTTTGCATTTACCTTCACATCTCTGATTGTATCATTATTTTTTGAATTTGAGAGCTGAGCTTTATAGTAAACTCTGAAACCTGGACTAACCTACATGCTTTTGATTTTCCCTGGAGTTAACAACTGCCCAGAATTCTTGACTGATTTAGCTTTCTGTGTATCAGTAATTTACCCACAATTCCTCTCCCAGTGCCCAGATGTTCCTTCAACATGTGCAAGGATGGGAGGTCCTCTACCAATCTCTCTTCCCCTTGGAGCTGCCTTGCTTGCAGCCTTTTGCCCTGCTCCAGTCTGAACTGAGGGGTCTCTCAGCTGTCATTTCGGGATTTCCCTTCACCATTATCCTGGAGATTCCCTTGTAAAAACCTTTTTAAACATAGCAAAAAGCAGAAACTCTTGGGGGGAAAGGTTGCACTTGACCACATGAAAATTAAGAATGTTGGTTCTTCCAAAGACCCAAAACAAAAATAAAAAGTCCAGTCATAAAGTAATACATTTTTTAATACTTAAAAAACACAGAACACATAGACACATGTGCATGTACTCAAACACACACACACAGCTCCTAGATTAAGAAAAACATACTTCCCCATGTCTTTGAAGTTACAAAGCCATGTGACTTGCTTTTGCCAATATAAAGTGAATAGGGGCTCCAGGCTGGCTAAGTCGATAAAGGATGTGACTCTTGATCTCAGGGTCATGAGTTCAAGCCCTACACTGGGTGCAGAGCTTACTTAAGAAATATACAAGGGAACCTGGCTGGCTCAGTCACAAGAGAGTACAAATCTTGATCTCAGGGCTGTGGGTTCGAGCCCTATGTTGGTTGTACAGATTACTAAAAAAAAAAAAAAAAGTTAAATCAAGTGAATGGAAGGGCTTGTGTCACTTCCAAGTACAAGCTCTCTAAAACCCAACATGAGCTTCACCAAATTCCTTTCCCCCTTACCATGTAACCATAGAAGCATTAGGAATGGAGCCTCCATCAGCCCATCTTTGAACGTCTACAAGATAACCCTGAGAACTCACACTGGATATATAACATGAGGGAGAAATAAATTAATGTGGATCCACAGAGATGTTTGGGGTATTTGTTACCACAGCATAACCTAACCTAACCCAACCCATTATGGCTGATACACCCAACAAGATCACTCACAGGTATATTCTCCAGAGAAACTTTCACACATATGAACGTCATAAAAGAATAATCATAGCAGTATTTGTAATAACAAAAACAACAACTAGAAACCCAAATATCAGCTGACAAAAGAACGAATAAATAATGGATCACTACCCTCACTGAAAATGAATGAATGTGGCTATATGCATCAACGTGGTTCAATGTTAGGGAAACATTATATATATATACATATATATATATGTATATATATGTAAAACTGTAAATATAACTGGAATGTGAAAAACAAGCTTCAGAAAAAAACAAAACAAATTATTATTCCTTTTGTATAAAGTTTAAAAAGCACACACAACTCAACAATGTATTGATTAGGGAGAGGAATATAATCAGGAAAACACACAAGAGATCTTTTAAACAATGGAAATACTCTATTTTTTAGTAACAGGTGATGGGTATTTATTACTTATACTTTATATTATATTATGTACCCCTATGCACACAGATTTCGAATTCAAAACTTTAGGAAAACTACCATCATATTTATTATTTTTGAATGTCCATTCTCCATCAGTAACTACTTATTCAGAATAAAACCAATCACAGAATACAGTACCCTTTCCTAAGGAGAACTTATTTGCTGCTGTTTATTTTGCTGCTGATTTTCCCTTCCTTTTTTTTTTTTAAAGTAAAAAGCAGGAAGCAGGAAAATAAAATCTGGTGAACACCAGACCCACCAAATGTTCAAGAATATTAATGACTCAACTTCGCAGAGCTGTGTCAGTTGGCTGGTGAAGTACTGGGGAAATCATGCCGGGTCTGTACAGGATCATTTACATAAAGGTTACCAACGGGCAGCTCTAACAGCTGGGCTGGCGCAGCTGACAAACTACGGCTAGTCCTTACAGGCATGCAGGGCAGGCGTGAGAAATACCAATGACAACACTCGATATTATTTATTCCTGCTTTTTGCATCATTCCCATTTCCAGGATGATACCAAACATTTCTCAGCCTCAGAGGCTCACACTTACCAATTCTACTTGGACATCCATGTACTCACTAAGTATTCACTGAGTGTTCCAGCAACAGAAACTGTTCCAGTGCTGGAAGCATGGTGGTGAGGGACACAGACCTGGGATCTCCGTCCTGGAGCTCATGGTCTGGTTCCCCAGGAAGTGACAGAGCCACAAAAGGCCACATCATGGCAAACAGGGGTGAGTGCTATAAAGGCAAAGCAGAGGACAGTATAAGAGTATGAGAGGAAGGATGTCCAGTGCACCATCACCAGGCAGCTGAGCTCAGGCTGAGATGTGAAAGGTGTCCAAGAGAGAGAAGAATTAGGCAGGCAGAGGGGGAGGTGAAGGCACCCCCAGGCCGACAGGACAGCGGGTGAAGGTCTTGGGAAGTGCCTGACAAGCTGTCCTTACCAGAAGGTGAAGGAGAAAGAGTCTGAGAGGTCGTGCACAAAAACAACTCTGCCAACACCCAAACAACCATTAAAACGTGCTCAGGGCTGCTTCTGAATGCAGATGATTAAAGTTTTTCAAATTAGGGGGGAAATCTGTTTTGGAAATTTGATCAGATTTACTACTTTCATTTAAAATAAATTCCCCCTCTATCCAATGCTGCCAGAATATAGAGTCAAGATCATAAAACCCTATCCCTTCACGGCTAATAAATGTATTCTTTAAAAGCTACAAGCCTCTCAATCATTTTCAGCTCTTCCTAAAGAGTTCCAATTAGGCTGAAATGGCTAGCCTCTGCCACGACACCACCCACACATTTGTACCTCATATTATTCCTCGAGGGACACAGTCCCTGCCTTGTTTAATTACCTAATTACAGTGCCCTTATTATGCTTTTATTAAATGCAACTGCTGGAAACCCCAAAGTTTTATTAATGGCTTATCAGCCCTTAAAAACGTGATTTATCAGTTATTTTACCCGTATATCTGTATTGGAAGATATCTTCCAATGTATGCTCTTAAAATCAAAGTACTTCTTTATTTGTGTTCCTTCCTTAATGTGCTCTTGGAAAATAAGACCAAAGCATGTAAGACTCTAGAGCCAATATCTAGGAAGTCTACACAATGCAAAGGCTGCCCAACTGAACTGAATTTTGTTGGTAGTAAAGATGAAGTCCACCAACAAATTCAAGGGCACCTGGCTGGCGCAGTCAGTAGAGCATGTGATTCTTAATCTCAGAGTCATAAATTCAAGCCCCACGCTCAACGTGGAGCCTACTTAAAATAAAGACAAGGGGTACCTGGGTGGCTCATTTGGTTAAACGTCCAAATCATGATTTTGGCTCAGGTCATGATCTCATGGTTCATGAGTCCGAGCCCCACAAAGGGCTCCGTACTGACTGCGGAGCCTGCTTGGAGTTCTTCTTTCCCGCTCTTTCTCTCTCTGCCCCTCCCTTGTTCGCTCTCTCCCTCTCTCTCTCAAAAAATAAATAAACTAAAAAAAAAAAAAGGTCAAAAAAAGCAAGCAAAAATCCACCAACAAATTCAGCTACCTGAGCAAGACTAGAGCCAAAAAAGTCAACACCCAAGCTGAGCCTCACCAGTTTCCAATCTTTCCACAGAATCATTCTGAGTAAGGCTCATGACCCCACAAGAATCCCTGGTGTCACTTTCGTATCCCCGTTTGGGAACACTGTCCCAAAGATAGTAGACAATTCACTCTGAGCACAGTCACTTGATGCCTGGAACACCAACGTGAAGTTCCCTTTATTTACTAGGATTTAACAAAGGATTTCAAAGAAGCTCTGTAAAACAAATCCTGCTAGCACAAATTGCCATTTAAATATTTAACTTTCTGGGGCACCTGGGTGGCTCTGTAGGTTGAGCCTCTGACTCTTGATTTCGGCTCAGGTCACGTTCTCACGGTTTGTGGGATAGAGCCCCACTTCAGGCTCTGCGCTGACAGCATGGAGCCTGCTTGGGAGTCTCTCTTTCCCTGCCTTCCCCCACTTACTCTCACACTCTTTCTCTCAAAGAAAATAAATTTTTAAAATAGTTGAAAATATAAACAAATAAATATTTAACTTTCTGGGGCGACTGGGTTGCTCGGTTAGCTGAGCATTTGACTCATGATTTCAGCTCATGTCATGAACCCTGGGTGGCTAGATCGGGTCTGCACTAAGTATGGAACCTGCTCAGGATTATCTCTCTCTCTCTCTCTCTCTCTCTCTCTCTCTCTCTCTCTCTCTCGTCCTCTGCCCCCTCCCCTGCTTGCATTCTCTCTCTCTCTCTCTCAAAAAAAAAACAAATAAAACTAAAACTAAAATAACAATGAATATTTAACTTCCGGGGTGGCTGGGAGGCTCAGTCAGTTGAACAACTGCCTCTTCGTTTTAGTTCAGGTCATGATCCCAGGGTCATGGGACCAAGCCCCTACTGGGCTCCACACTGAGCCTGGAGCCTGCTTAAGACTCTCTCAGAACACCTGGATGGCTCAACAGGTTAAGCGTCCGACTCTGGATTTCAGCTCAGGTCACGATCTTGTGGTTAATGAGATTGAGCCCCATGTGGGCTATCAGTGCAGAGACTGCTTGGGATTCTCTCGTCTCCTCTCTGCCCCTCCCACTGTGTGCGCGCGCTCACTCGCTCTCTCTCTCCCTCTCCCCCAAAATAAATAAATAAACATTAAAAACAAAAAGCCTCTCTCTCTGCCTCTTCCCTGCTTGCTTATGCATGCTCCATCTCTAAAAAAATTTATATTTAACTTTCCAATTATACTTAATACTGCAGTAATAGATAAATGTTTTTTATATCCTTCATTAAAAAGCAGACTTCTTTACAACACTTTTATTCTAAGAAGCCTTCTTGTTAGTCAATTTTCTCTTTTTTCCCCAAACAAACGAGGTGGCAAGCCCAACTACGCCCTTCATACAGTTCTAATTCTCAGCCTTGTTTGAATTGGAACCCTTGTGCATTGCTGGTGGGAATGTAAAAAGGTATAGCCACGGTGGAAGTTTCTAACCCTCTAAAGTAAGCTTCTTTATTTTTCCTATCTTGAGGCTGTTACAACTAAGGCTCAAAGAAACTAAATAAACTAGCACAAGGCTTCTCTGTCCAGATTTGTAACCAACAGACTTATCTTGACTCAAAGCCCCTATTTTCCACTACACCATACTTCCTCCCGTGCCCCTAGCTATTTAGGAAATTGTTAGCCCTTATTATAAATGCAATGACAGGAACAGGGGCTGAAAGTAAACATTCCGAAAAATAGAAAACACCAATACTTTCTTCAAATTACAACTCTCTAACTGCCAGCCTCTTTGGGAAAAGAACTGCAAGGCTATACAGAAACGCACATAATACAACACTGAAAAATAAAATCCTTCAGAGGGGCATACATATCCAGGTGGTGACATTAGGTCTTTAAAGCTGTATTTGTGCTGCTCATTTTAAGTGCTTCAGGGAGCACTGGTGGAGAAGGCAGCGATGATGTGTTCTAAAGCTAACTTCTCCCACTCAGTTCTCCCAGAGCTGACTGAACTTTCCTAACAAATATTCCTATCCACCTAAGACTAATGTGACATTGTTTGTCAACTACACTGAAATAAAAAAAATTACTAATAAAAAAATATTCCCACAGGTTGGAGACTGTATTCAAGTGAATACTTTTGTACCTTGATTTCTTCCCTTCCAGAGCAAACTCACTTCTGTCCCAGGAGCTTTGGAAATGTTTTATAATGCTGTATTCAGCCACACCATGTTCTCACTGTAGGAAAAGGTCGCTGCCTCCCACTACTGTCCCCAAGCCCAGGATTTCCTTCTCCAAACAGGTCCCAGGGGGTCGTAACAGAGGCCGCCTGAGAAGCTGGTGCCATGATCCTTCCCCCTCAAAGAAGGGAGCTACCAAAAAAAAAAAAAAAAAAAAAAAAAAGGAGGAGGAGGTCTCTGTTTCCCACTCACTCCCTCCAGCTTTCCACAATGGCCAGACTGCCAGGTAAACAGGAAGCAGAGAAGAGAGAGGGGAATGTTCCCTTCCCATGTGATCAGCTCAGCCTCAGTCAGAAAAGCTGGGCCTCCACTCTCACCCAACTTTTAAGAAAAAAGTAGAATCCATCATTCAAGCATATATTTACACATGTAGTCACCCTACAAATGTTTGATGAGCATATGCTATGTGCTAGGCAGCATCATAAGTAAAATATCTGCCCTCACAGGACAATCAGCAGGGAGAAACAATGAACCCAATGATTAAGTATATTGTATACTAGAAACTGAGAAAGAGGGGCATCTGGGTGGCTCAGTCGGTTAAGTGCCTGACTTCGACTCAGGGCATGATCTCACCGCTCTGTGTTCAAGCCCCACATCTGGCTCTGTGCTGACAGCCCGGAGCCTGCTTCAGAGAGAGAGAGAGAGAGAGAGAGAGAGAGAGAGAGAGAGAGAGAGAGAGAGGGAGGGAGGGAGAGAGAGAGTGTGTGTGTGTGTGTGTGTGTGTGTGTGTGTCAGTCACTCGCGCGCGCGCTCTCTCTCTCTCTCTCTCTCTCTCTCTCTCGGCCCCTCCCCCACTCACACTCTATCTCTCTCAGAAATGAATAAATGTTTAAAAAATTTAAAATAAAAAGAAACTGAGAAAGAACTATGGAGAAAATAAAATTGGAGGTGTATATAGGGAACATGTGTGTGTTAGTAGGAAAATTAACTATATTCCTCAATGAAACGAAACCTTATTTCTGAGAGTAGGCAATTTTTAAATATGTCAGACTAAATGCCAATGGAGACCTCAGATGTTTAAGCTCCTACTAATAACAAATTCAGCATTGCAATAAAAAAAAAACTTCGTTACCACACCCTGACGTTTTATTTCCAACCCCTCTTAGCCACCTCTACTTGTTTTCTCTCCAAAGAAAAGTCAAGAACCAGTCAGAATACCCATCATTAGCCCTCATTATTTTCATAAACTATTGTCAATTTTAAACCTTTAAAATAAATTGCTTAAAGTCTGCCAAATCAAAATTCTACACAAATCAAAATTCTAAACCACCACCAACATTAAGGTGCCCTCTGTGTCACACAGTCTTGATTTTATAACATTTCTAAGTGGCTGGGTTAGGACCAGCTCACTGGTGGTTGTGGTAACTATGGGTTGCTCAATGAGGCACAGCTACCTTAGCTGCTACCCAGCTAAATGTCTGAAGGGAAAGCAGCCTAGGAAATGTCACAATCAACAGGAGGTTCAGAGTCCCCAAGAAATAAAGTGTCATCTGTCTTTTCATGGGGTATTTTGTTTTGGTTGATTACTCTTGCCTTTAAGAATATTATGCATATTCCCCATAAGCTCAAACCAAAGTATCACCAAGTAAGGCCAAAGCTACAGGTATGGTAAAAGAGACCTGCTTGGTGCACCCAGGTCCCTCAGTCAGGTGAGCATCTGACTCTTGATTTTGGCTAGGGTCATGATCCCAGGGGCATGAGATTGAGCCCAGCATAGGGCTACTTGCTGAGTGTGTCGCCTACTTGAAATTCTCTCTCTCTCTCCCGCTGCTCCTCTCCCCAGCTGGATCTCTCTCTCTAAAATTTAAAAACAAAAAATTTTTTTTAAAGGCCAGCTTGATTTTGGAATGCAAAAAGGAGTTGGACTGCATCATTTGGAGTTCATCACAGATATAGACTCAGACAACAAAGCCAGGCTCTCAGGAATCTCCTGACTCTCCATCAGCATCATAGCTGAGGCTTTGCCCAGCTTGTCTGGACCTGCTTCCCTTGCTAGATGGCGAATAACCCGAAGACCTTCCCAAAGCAGCCTCAGGAGGACCCCACATGGTCACATGCAGGGAACTAAGCGATGAAACCACTTTCCCAGCAGGTGAGCCCCATGTTTCCCATTTCACAAACCTTCAAACCCTGTCCTCACCCTCTACTAAAGGAAACCATTTACATATAGGCCAGGTACTGTGCTAACACACCAAAAATTAAGATATACTGCCCTCAAAGGACTGGAGGGACAAATCCCCCTGTGGCCTCTGATGGGCTACTCAGGGGCCCCGCCAAGGCCTCCAGGGCCTCCTGCCTCCTATACTCCCTCCCTCAGAGCTAAAAACAGCTCCCAGAGCAGGCCCACCTGCTGCTCAACCTGACTCCACTTTCACCACCACCGCAGCTCACCCCACTACTCCTCTTATCCAGATTCCTCAACTACCCCATCACTTTCCCATCCAGAACGCCACCAACTCATACCCACCCCTTGAAGCTCAGTGAAGTTCACCCTCTTAAGGAACCCAACCGCCAGCTTTCTCACCTTCCGGGTCTAAAGTACAGGAAGGATAATTCCCTTTGCACTTCGTTCTGTTTCAGGACCTGTTGATCACATTCCCCCATTAAACTTTACTTCAGGAGGACCTCCCCCAGAATAAGCAGACAGTGGAGTCAACAACAGTGAGGCCAGGAACCTAAGCTCAGTCCCTTGACCTCCAGTCTTGGTTCCATGCTTAGCATAAGGAGGGATGTGATGGGAAACAGATCCACGGTCTCCTTTACCTCTGATTCCAAAATTCAGAAATTCCATATAGATTCCCTAGACACAAATGAAAAATGCTAATAAACCGTTCTTCCATTGACCCATTTAAACAGGTGGCCCAGCTATGCAAGCTGGCCTCAATTTTTCCAAATGCTTTATCTTCACAGAGCGTTGGATAGTAACTTTTGGGGGGGGGGGGGGGAATGCTTTGTATTTTCCTCAATTTACAAGCCTGAGTTTTTTTCCTCCTATCACCGTTTGGCATAAACAGGTAACTGACCTGCTCAATTTTACTACTAAGAAAGTAATCTTGGGACTCGCGCTGCCTCGGTTTCTCCTCCGGGCGCGCAAACTGTGCCCGGCCCGCCCGCCCCACACGCCCGACAGTCGGGGATTGCCAGGGTCCGTGGCTGTGGGCCGGCTGCGTATCCCCAGCCGAGACACCACCTGGAGCCTCGGGCGCATCCAGATGGCCGAGTCGGGGCCGGCCGGGGCGCACCCCGCTGTCACCTGGCCCCGCACAGCGGCCTGCGCTCCTCCCGGGGCGGCTCTCACTCCCTCGGCTCGAGCTCCAGCCGGCGCTTCTCCTTCGATTCCTGAGCCGAGTCTGGCCTCCAGGCGGTCCCTGGGCCAGACGGCAAAGGCACCTGCCTCGCCCGCAAAAACGCACAAGCCCACAAGTCCCTTTTGCCACAACCTCGACGGGGGCTTGCAAGAGAATGCAGAAGAAAGGAAAACAAGCCCGGGGCAGGGCCGTCCCGGCGTCTCCCAGGAAATCGCCACCTGCGATGCACTGCGGGCGGGGGGCCGCGGTCCCGGCGGGGAGCGAGGTCCGGGACCCGGCCGGCTGCGCCCGCCC
>NC_043703.1:86281597-86288353 GCF_006229205.1 Suricata suricatta | reverse complement strand
CCCCACCCCGCCCGCTCCCGCAGCGCCGCCTGGGTTTCCGAGTCCCGGCCGCTCCAGCGCACAGTTCCGGACTGGAGGGAGGAAGTCCCGTCCCAGCTGCCAGGTTCCCCCCTCCACTCTCCCCTGCGCTTGCGGGGAGCGCCTCGACTCTTCCTCCGCCACTCCTGGGAAGCAGCTTGGGACCGCAGGACTTGACTCCCCGCCCCTCACTCTGAGAGGAGGAGGAGCGAGGGAAAAAGACATCTTGTTCTCACAGCTGCAGGTTGCCCATCGGAGGGCATTTATTTGTCTTTAGGAGAGCAGAATGCATGCCAGAAAATCCAGGTGTGTTTGGAGTAATACCGCATTTAACACAAGGAACATTTTTACAGATAACAAAAAATAGCATTAAAAATTAAAAGCAATTACTTTCCAATTTTTAAAAAATGCTTGGCCCACGTTTTCCATGCTCTCATAAGGGATCCGACAGAGCTCCTGACTAGGCAGCAGCGATATTGTAGGACCCCGAGACAAGGCATCAGACCAAACTCAATCTGGACGTCCTCGTGAGTATAGAAGACAGCGATATTAGGGCTCTCCTGCAGGTCCCCAACATCGCAATCAACCCAGTCTCAATTGTTCTAGGAGAATTGAAAGGCTAGGGGACATGGAGTCGGTGATACTAAAGAAAAGCTATAGGGAATGTAGAGGAGGGCGTTTAAAATGAGTTATTTCCTCAAAGTTGTAGAAATAGACACATGGTAGCTGGCCTTGAACAGGTTCGTGGTACTCCTACCAATGTCGTCAGAGAGGCAGTTAAATCCAACACCCCTCCCAAAAGAGAAGCAAAGGAAAACTCCCATCAAAATGACCTTCAGGTTTTGACAAAGGAGTCCCTGGCGAAATGTGACTGTTAATTAAGACAGAACTGAAAAGTAGAAGTAAATCCCCCACAGAACATATGGGGACTGAGGGATATTTCTTACAGCAAGCCAAGAAATCTGCAGAGGATCAGAAGGGATCAGCTCAGAAGCCTGGACCTCACTGGGCAGGTTGGAAGGCACGTGAAAAGAAGAGCCATGTGAGAAGGACAAACAGAAATGACCTCCCAGATGGCAGAGACCTCTGTGTTTGAGAACAGGCAAGTCACCGACAAATATCCTCTGAGTAAAACTGAGGAAGAAAGTCAGCTATAATCAGAGGGATCTGGGTGCAGTGGAGCATACAGAGGGCCCCGGGATGGCAAGAAACTACTCCTTCCAGAAATGTTCCCTGGAAGCTCCCCCTCTCAGACACGCTGCCAGGCCCCAGAATTGCAAAGAAGAATGGGAGACGGGCCCTGCCCTGATGAACTTACAGGTAAGCAAATAGGTACAAAGGGTAGTGGAAGTCATGGTGGGGACAGTGGGGATGCACAGAATGAGGGGTGAGTTCCTCAGGAAGGGACTGAGAAAGCCCCACAGAACAGCTGTTGCTTGACTGGGGCTTGGGAAATGAACATGTGTTTGCCACCAGGTCACGTAGAGAGTCAGGTCTGGTAAACGGATCAGCATGTATGACATTGTCCTTTAGGGCGTAGGGGATGCAGCCTACAGAAGTCAGCCTCGTGGGCACAGAGCAAAGTGAAGAAGGTTGCAGGGGGGATCCGAGGGGCCAGTGGAGAGTATGTCACATAGTGGCGACACTTCCTACTCTTGCTCATCTCTGGGTACTCCTAATCTCTTTTTGGTATTATGGTTTTAATTGGGTCTCCTCAAGTTTGTATGTTGAAGTCCTAATAACCAGTACCTCAGAATGTGACTTTATTTGGAAATAGACTCATCACAGATGTAGTTAGTTAAGTTACAGTAAGGTCATCAGGGTGGGCTCCAATGCAGTGTGTGACTGGTGTCCTTTGAAGAGGGAAAGTTGAAAAAAAAGTTTTTTTAATTTTTAAAAAGGGGTGCCTGGGTGGCTCAGTCGGTTAAACATCCGGCTTCAGCTCAGGTCATGATCCCACGGTTCATGGGTTCGAGCCCCACATTGGGCTCTGTGCTGACAGCTAGCTCAGAGCCTGGAGCCTGCTTCAGATTCTGTGTCTCCCTCTCTCTCTGACCCTCCCCTGCTCGCACTATCTCTGTCTCTCAAAAATAAATAAAAAGCATTAAAAAAATTTTTAAGAGGGAAAGTTGGACATAGGCACACACACAGGAAGAACACCTTGTGAATTTTGGAGTTAATGCTGCCACAAGCCAAGGAACTACCAGAAGCTAGAGAAAGTCCTGGAACAGATCCTTCCCTAATGCTCTTAGAAGGAACCAACCCTAAGGGCACCTGGATCTTAGACTTCTAGCCTGTAGAACTGTGACACAATTTCTGTTGTTTTAAGCCACATGGTTCATGGTACTTCATTGTGGCTATTCAAGCAAACAAATACAGCTGGCTCCCTAAGCCTGTCCACACCTGTTCAGTGGCAAGTCTCTCGAGCCATTGTGAGTTGGATTCTGTTTCCTGTCAGGACCCTGACTGATGCCTGGAGTGGTCCCAGGAAACACATTTCCTCAATAGAGAATTGTGACTGGGCTCCTCACCTATCTGTGCATGCATAGGGAGCAAAAGGCATGTAGTAAGCTGTGGCACACAGAGGCAGCAAGATACTCAAATTAGCACGGTTGGTAGTATGAGTGGCCGATGGAGGACAAGGCTTTTGGGGCTCTTGCTGTTGCACTTGATTGCTATAGCAACCATGATAAGTACGAAGATCGTAGAGAGAGATGGCTGTTTCTGACTGCTCTAGAGAGTTTGTTTATTTGTTTGTATTAAATTCCCACATCAAGGTATAGATAAGGTGAAATCGAAAGAATCCTTTATCTGGTATAGACATAGGCTAGGCAGGGGTCATCTTCAGATTTCAAATACAGTAGTTCAGGTTACAGAATTGTTGGAAAGGTTAAGTGTTCAACCTCAGCAAATTCTCTTGCTGCAATTAGGACAGCTAATTGGGAAGTAGAACCATAGACTTGTGATGGGAATATTTGGAGGGATGCAGACGAAGTGATAATTATGTGACATAATAGAGGTGTTAGCTAACACTACAATGGCAATCATATTGCAATATAAATGTATCAAATCAATATAGTAGTCCTTCCTTATCCTCCATTTCAGTTATCTGCTGTCAACTGCTGTCCAGAAACAGATGATCTTCCTCTGATCTATTGACAGAAGGTCAAGGGTAGCCTGATGCTATACCACAACACCAACATTATTCACCTCACTTCATCTCATCACATGAGCATCCTATCATCTCCCATCATCACAAGAGGAAGAAGGGTGAATACAGTACAGTGACATGCTTTGAGAGAGACTACATTCACAAAACTTTTATTACATTATATTATTATCATTGTTCTACTTTATTATTAGTTATTATTGTTGATCTCTTACTATGCCTAGTCTATAAGTTAAACTTTATAATAGGCACATATATATAGGAAAAACATTGTACAGATAGGGTTCAGTACTATCCATGATTTCAGGCATCCACTGAGGGCTCCAGGTGAAAGAATGAGTATGAAGGGAACTATACCTTAAACGTACACAATGTTATATGTCAATTATACTGTATCATTTTTTAAAGATTTTATTTTTAAGTAATCTCTACACCCAGCATGAGGCTCAAACTCATAACCCAAGATCAAGAGTTGCATCCTCCACTGACTGAGGCAGCCAGGCGCCCCAATTGGATCTCAGTTAAAAAAAAGAAAAAGTCGGATGCAGAAACTTGAAAAAAACCAAGAAAACAGAACAGGTAACCTAACAGAGAAAATACCTAACAGAGAAACTAGGTAAATCCAAAAGTCAGATATTGAAAAATTAATACCGGCTCTAGAAAAATTGATCAACAGAAAGAAGAGGGAAGATTCAAAAGAGAGCTTCATAAAAGTAAAATAATAGAAATCATCGTAATTTCTAGAGTTACTGAACAAACGATGCTAATGTATTATCAATAATACTTTAAAAAACTGAGTTCCCAAATCCTAAGCCTCCTTTGCCAACAGAAGCAGCATTTCCCTATATGAGAAAATTATCATTCACTAACATGAAGAGCTTTCAAGACTTCATCTGAGACCTTTGACTTTCATGTAAATACCTGTTCTCCTCAAAACCTGCCCACATGGTACCTCACCATCTCCAGGGCCCATAATAAGAGTAAACACCCAGCATAGTGATCACCCAGTGATTTCATGGTTCATGAGTTTGAGCCCTGCATTGGGCTCTGCACTGACAGTGTGGAGCCAACTTGGGGATTCTCTTTCTTTCCCATCTTCTCTGTTCTTCCCCTCCCCCCATGCTGTCTCTCTCTAAATAAATAAACCTAAAAAAAAAATAAAGTGTTAAACCAATAAGGATAAAATATAAGGTTGTAATGAGCAGAATTTATGAATAAATTTTGCACTCACTCAAGACTCTTGATGAAATGTGTTATATTCAGCACCTGTGAGTGGCTCAAAGGTATGATTCCTTAGTTTATTAAAGCCTAGATTTAACAATGGCCTATAGTTAATGAGGTTAAGATGCCAAAATTTCCCTGGCATATTATAGACTAAGGAAAAAGTCTGAAGATTCAGGAGATAGGGATGTTTGAGTGGATATATTATATACAACATACTTGGCCACCACCCCACAACCATGTCATACATCTTCATCAAGACATTAAGAGATGTAGGGAATTTCTTTTTCACTAATGACAGTTAAAGACCAATCTTCCTGCTGAAAACAGTCATAAAAACTGGACAAAGTATAAAAACAAACCTGTTTCGAGTCATGAAAGAATGAGTATGGCACTAAGGACTGAAGGGGATATGTATCTGGGGAGGTGAAACTGATGTATAATCAAGTTCTTCCCTTCAAAGTATGTGCTAATTCCCAAGTTGCATTCAGAGACCAAGAAGCCAAGCATATCTTCTAGAAGTTTACAGGCTCAGAGAGACAAAAATTGGAGTTGAGATCCTCAAAGTGTTACACTCCCCATGTACAGAGAAACCAAAAGACAAGGTCCCAAAGATTAGACCTGCCCAGTCCACAAGCATCTTAATGCCTAATTAAAATAAGATCTCCCCCAACCATAATTACCTTCCAAGAGCAAAAATATATCCTCCTAACAGATGATAACATGATTCATTGCCTCAGTATCTTTCTTTGATCTTTCATACACCATATTCAGCTTCAATATATTACCAGGCATAATAGAAAACAAGACCACATGACTAAAAATCAAGAGAAAAAAAAATCAAAATTAGTAGGAAATTCACAAAATAGCCAGATATTGGAGTTGCCAGATGCAGAGTAGGATTATATATAAATGAAAAGTTCAAGAATTAAGATGAAAATATAGAGAATTTTAGCAAAGAACTAGAAAAAAATATACACTTTTAAAAGATATGATGGAAATCTTAGAACTGAGAAAACACAATACTTGAAATTAAGTACTCCATAGAAGGGGGTGCCTGGTGGCTCAGTCAATAAGTGTCTGATTCTTGCTTTCAGCTCAAGTCATGATCTCAGGGTTCCTGAGATCAAGCCCCACATCAGGCTCTGCAGTGGCAGGGCAGAGCCTGCTTGGGATTCTCTCTCTCTCCCTCTCCCTCTCTCTGCCTCTCTCTCTCTCTCTCTTTCTCTCTCAAAATAAATTTTTTTTTAAACTTAGAAAGAATTCATAGACGGGTATAAAAGTAGACTATACAAAATTAGAGTATTAGTGAAGTAGAGAATTAATTAAAAGAAAATAGCCAAATATTTCTCCCAAGAAGATATGCAAATAGACAATAAGCACATGAAAAAATAATATCATTAGCCATCATGGAAATGCACATCAAAACTACAATGAGGGTCACCTGGGTGGCTCAGTCAGTTGAGCTTCTGACTCTTGATTTCTGCTCAGGTCATGATCCCAGGATTGTGGGATTGATCCCTGTGTTGGGCTCTGCACTAAGCATGGAACCTGCTTGAGATTCTCTCTCTCTCTCTGCCCCTTTCCCCCACTCAGGCTCTCTCTTTCTCTCTCTAAAATTAAAAACAAAAAAAACTTCAATGAGATACCATACTGCACTCTCTAGGATGGCTAAAATTAAAAGACAATAACAAGCATTGGTGAAATTAGAACTTCCATACCTTTCTGATGAGAATTTAAATGGTGTAGTTGCTTTGGAAAAGATTGAAATGTTCTCAAAAAGTTCAACATAAAGTTACTATATGACCCAGCAGTTCTGTTCCTGGATACCTAGGAACTGAAAATCTGTATTCACACACAAAAAACTTTACATGAATATTCAGGAGCAGCATCATTTATAATAGTTAAAAAGCCGCTCTGGAGAACAGTATGGAGGTTCCTCAAAAAACTATTGATAGAACTCCCTTATGACCCAGCAATAGCATTGCTGGGGATTTACCCAAGAGAGACAGTGGTGCTGATGCATAGGAGCACATGTACCCCAATGTTCATAGCAGCAATGTCAACAATAGCCAAAACATGGAAGGAGCCTAAATGTCCGTCACCTGATGAGTGGATCAGGAAGATGTGGTATATATTCACGATGGAGTACTACATGGCAATGAGAGGGAATGACATATGGCCATTTGTAGGAAAGTGGATAGACCTTAAGAGTGTCATGCTGAGCGAAGTAAGCCAGGCAGAGAAAGACAGAAACCATATGTTTGCACTCATAGGTCTAACAGGAAAACATGAGAGACCTAATGGAGAACCAGGGGGAGCGGAGGAGGGACAGAGAATTGGGGAGA
>NC_043703.1:86239195-86281497 GCF_006229205.1 Suricata suricatta | reverse complement strand
GCTGTCCAAAGCAATGCAAATAACCTCTGGTCCATAGAGATACCCCACTGGATATTAATCCATTTTGCATCTATTAGCAAAATCACTTCAACATTTCTGACTAATATCTAAATCTGTACCTATTTATCTGTTCTTCATATTCTCCTTTGAACTAGTCTTAACATCTTACTGGTTCCCTCATTAATTACTGAATCAAATAAAACTGTTACTTCTTGTTCATTTCATGGCTACAATGAGAGTCATGCTTTTAACTTTTTGAAAATTATACGTTAGTGGTAAGAAGGGGGACCATGCCTAGCAGGATGCTGAAATTATTTCATTGTAGTAGAAAGATGGGGAATGGAGAGAGAAGTTAACCTTCAAAGATACTTTTGCTCCCTTACAGAGAATACAAATACCCCCTATAAATATGCCCTCTGCCCCTCCCCCCCTGCCAAAAGATGCTACTTAGTCCAAAACCCTTGGCAAAGCACATCTGGAGAAATAGGCCTGGTATCTGGGACAGGTCTCTCCTCTGAGAGCACTTGAACCCCAGTGGCCATCTGCTTTTACTCTAAATGCAGTCTGAGAAAGAACATGGGAACACAGGCACAGACACATGCCCTGGGATGGTAACCATTCACAGATGAAGTATACCTTCAGTTCAAAACTTGAGTAATGCTATTTTCTTGTGGTTAGGGTTAGGGTTAGGGTAGGGTTAGGATAGGGTTTGGACAAGGTAAGGTTAGGGTCAGGGTTAGGGTTTTGGTTAGGATTAGAGACTAGCTGTCAGGTGATTGGCCAAAGTGGCCATGGGTTTAGTAACACCAAAAGTCTTTACATTAGGAGAAATGGAAAACTGTACGTATGAGTCTTTCCTTGTGAGCATTTCCTACACCTGAGGGCAGTAGGTGATCCAGGATCCTGATCCTGTACTCAGTGCCCTGACTTTTATGTCCTGTCCACATCCGTGTACCTTACCAGTTGCAGCCCCTTCGTGCCATCAGGCCCTTCAGCAAGCTTTTTTTTTCCCGCACATGCAATCATGGAATAATGAAAAGGAATTTGGAGTGGGAAACAAAAAAGGTGCCTGGCTGGCTCAGTGGGTCTAATTTTGGCTCTGGTCATGATGTCATGGTTTGTGGGTTTGAGTCCTGTGTCGGGCTCTGTGCTGACAGCTCAGAACCTGGAATCTGCTTCAGATTCTGTGTCTCCCTCTATCTCTGCCTCTCCCCTGCTCTTGCTTTGTCTCTCAACAATAAAATAAATGTTTAAAAAAAATTTTTTTTAATGGGAATGGAAAGCTAAGTATTCTCCAGCTCACACTTGATGCCAGACAGAAATCCTAAGAGAATTTTTTGGTTTCTGTTCACAGTTGGTGATCTTTAATTCCTAATAGAATTGTCATTTGTGTTTTCTATAAGCATCCATTAGTTGGCAATTAGTTACTAAATGTAATAATTTTCCATTTTTCTTTGATTTAATTTCTTTAATCCTGGAGCAATATGTGTTTTTGACATTGTTGATTTTCTTTTGAGCCTCACTTACAAGTCTGCTAATTGACTTGACTTCTGCCTCACATTTCCAGCCTGTGAATTCTCCTAATCATGACTTTGTGTTTCCTCTTATAACGTGAATACTGTGAAGGCAAACCTGTGACCTAGGGCATAGTTTCTTGGTCTGTCTATTAATGACAGTCCATTTGAATGTAATGTACACGGAAAGTATTCTCTTTGTACCTACACATCCTTGTTACAGTACCTAACTTCCAATGGGCTCAAAACCCTGCTCAAAACCAGTCCCAGAACAAGTTGTAGGAGATTAGTTAAGTCAAAGAACATCCATTGATTCGGTTCAACTAGCTAGCACTATGCAAAACTCCAGGAATGCAAAGAGGAGCAAATCCTAGATCTGATTTCAGATCTTACCAATTATTGGAGTTATGGCAGAAGTGCTTTTTTTGATCAACTGGTTTGTGTTTTGCTGCTGCATTTATCCCAAGAAAAACAGCTTTAATCTCCAGAAGAAAACCAAAATGCCATGGGATTTATGCTTGACATCTTGCCCTAAACATACAACGTCATAGTAATTTGTCATGGGCATCATGACCATAGAGAAGATATTTGTCATGATTTTAAATATACTGACATGTTACTGTTGGTTAAGTTTAAACATGTTTTACCTGCAGAAATTCTCTCACAAATAACCTGCAATAAC
This sequence comes from Suricata suricatta, assembly GCF_006229205.1. Classification (NCBI taxonomy): domain Eukaryota; kingdom Metazoa; phylum Chordata; class Mammalia; order Carnivora; family Herpestidae; genus Suricata; species Suricata suricatta. The sequence goes on along the minus strand of NC_043703.1, from coordinate 86,279,301 downwards.
TTGAAATGCATACTCTTTTGAACACTTCCTTTTCTCATGTATAAATTAAAATGTTTGCTGCATTTTGCAAAATGTCAATTCTCCAAAAATGTGTCCGTATATTTCTGTACCTGCAGTGTAGTAAAGGTTTAGATGAAACCCCATAATTATGGTGGCATATTGTCACTTAGGTTTCAAACAGCAAAATAAACAGTGCAGCTCAGAAAAGGAAGGAAGGGAGGAAGGAAGGGAGGGAGGAAGGAAGGAAGGAAGGAAGGAAGGAAGGAAGGAAGAAAAAGTTTCCCCAAAGAAAAAGGAACACTGGAGGGGGGAAAAAGAAACCCTCTTATGTCCTAAGCACTATGCTTGCTGTATTTCTGAAAGGTATCTCACATTTCTCACAATAAAGGTAAAAGAAAAATAAAATCAGTCCCATTTTACAGATGAGAAAATTGAGGCCCACAAAAATTTTAGTAACTTGCCAATGTCACACATCTGTTAGGTAGCAGAACGAGGATTTGTCGCTACACCTTTCTGAATCCCAAACCAATGCTTTTTCCATTAATGCAGACTCTGAGTTGATTTCAGTGTTGTTCACAGATGCAGAGTGACATCAATTTCTTTTTCCTTAACATTATATTCAGTGAAGATTAGAGCCATCACCCAAATTACATGGACTCCAAAGAGGCAGATCTACATTCAAAATTCTGACTCAGTCTGTTAAGCGTCTGACTCCTGATTCCAGCTCAGGTCATGATCTCATGGTTCATGAGATCGAGCCCTGTGTCAGGCTCTGTGCTGAGAGTGGAGAGCCTACTTGAGATTCAGTCTCTCCCTCTCTCTGCCCCTCCCCCCACTCGTGCACTCTGTTTCTCTCTCTCTCTCTCTCTCTCTCTCTCTCTCTCTCTCTCTCGCTCTCTCTCTCACAAAATAAATAAAGTTAAAGAAAAGAAAGATAATTTGTTAACATGAAAGCAAGTCACAGAGAAAACTCTGAGGCACATTCAAACATGTATTAAACAGTTGTTAGAAATAAAGCCCAGGGGTGAGGGGCAATGTGGAGGACACTTGTTGGAAGAGCACTGGTGTTATATGTAAGTGGTGAATCATTAAATTCTGTTCCTGAAATTATTACACTATAAGTTCCTGAAGTCTCAGAGCTCTCACCACGCCTGGCATTAAATGTTAACTCAAGACAAAATCACAATCATATCCCAGAAGTAATCTTGTGGCTGACATCAGACAATCAGAATTCTTGTGTCAGAAATCAGACATAGGACATGCTAAGCGAAATAAGTCAGGCAGAGAAGGACAGATACCATATGTTCGCATTCATAGGTCTAACAGGAGAGACCTGGCAGGGGACCATGGGGAGAGGAAGGGGGAAAGAGAGCGGGGAAGAGTGAGGGACACAGATCAAGGGAGACTACTGAATACTGGAGACGAACCATGGACTGAAAGGGGAGGGGGAGGGGGGGAGGGGGGTGATGGTCATGGTGGGGGGCACTTGTGGGGAGAAGCACTGGGTGTTATATGGAAACTAATTTGACAATAAACTATTATTAAAAAAAAGAAATCAGACATAGGAATGTTTAGTTTAAGCCTTACATATCATTCTGGGGCATGAGAGGTGAAGGACTCACTACATTTTAGTCAACTCACCTTCTCAAATAAAGCAAATACTGGGGTGCCTATGTGGCTCAGTTGGTTAAATGTCCAACTTCACCTCAGGTCATAATCTCACCATTTTTGAGTTTGTGAGTCTCCTGTCAGGCTCTGTGCTGACAGCTTTGGATCCTCTGTCCCTCCCTCTCTCTGCCCCTCCCCCACTCACTCTTGCCCTCTCTCTCCCTCTCAAAAATACACAAAAACATTTTTTTAAAAGGAAATCAAACAAAACAAATCTCACCAATAAAGTCACTTTTCTTTTTTTTTTTAATATCACTTATGTCAAGTTAGCTAACATACAGTATATAAAGTGTGCTCTTGGGTTCGGGAGTAGATTTCCATGATTTGTCACTTTCATACAATACCCAGTGCTCATCCCAACAAGTGCCTTCCTCAATGCCTGTCACCCATTTTCTCCTCTGCCCACTTCCCCCATCAACCTTCAGTTTGTTCTCTGTATTTAACATTTTCTTGGGGCGCCTGGGTGGCTCAGTCGGTTAAGCCTCCGACTTCGGCTCAGGTCAGATCTCACATTCGTGGGTTTGAGCCCCGCGTCAGGCTCTGTGCTGACAGCTAGCTCAGAGCCTGGAGCCTGCTTCCAGTTCTGTGTCTCCTTCTCTCTCTGACCCTCCCCCTCTCATGCTCTGTCTCTCCTATATCAAAAATTAATAAAACATTTTAAAAAAAGATTTTCTTATGGTTTGCCTCCCTAAAATCACTTTTCTAATCCATTGGGTTGATTAACAAATTTTTGTTTGCTGATTGGAAAGAAAGATAAGTGTGGGCATTTGATTACATGCTCATCAAATACCCCTAGAGTGTGTATTCACATTTAGAACTAGAATGTCTAATGGTAGCTCCAGGGTTTGGATTAAAACCAACTCATAAATACATATATGTCACTTTATAACCCATGCTAAAGCATTTTAAAGTAAATTCCTGCCAGTACCACTGTTGTCATCTGTGTTCCAGGAGTCGTGGCAATCTATGGCTCTGAGGCTTAGAATACAGTCATTACAAGCACCCTCTTCAGGGATTTGTGCAGTAGGACAGTCCTTGGCATTCCCTTTTGTAAGGACAGTGCACCAATCCTTCTGTAATCTAGGGCAGTTCATCTAACCTCTGCTTGCATTCTTTCCCATGTCTGTACTTACATAAAGAACATTAACATGTTTGGAAAGAGTCCAGCAAAATGCAGTTAGTGCTCAGCCCTTTACAAATCCCCTTCCCAGGAACTGTGCAGGCTCAAACAGCTCATTCTCTTCTCCCTGGAGAAACAATGCACAAGAATGAGGCCAAAAGAGACAAAAGAAAAGAAAGGCCAAAGAAAAGAAAAAAAAATCACCAACAAAAGGTTAGGAATCAGAACAATATCGCATTTCTCCACAATAACACTGGAAAGTAGAAGACGTGGAATAAAACCTTCAAAAATCTAAGGAAGAATGGCTTTAAACTAGGAATTATATACCCAGCCAAACTATTAATCAAGTACAATTTTTTAATCAGTGAAGACATTTTCAAATACTTCAAAAACTTTATTTGCCAAATGTACTTTCTCAAGAAATACTGAAGAATTTGAAGAGGGAGGAACTCAAGGAAAAGGGGAATAAATGGGAGCCAAGAAGTGGAGGACTCAACACAGGAGAGCCAAAGGGAGCTCACACTCCAAGGGTCAAGGTGAGACTCCACACAACAGTCCTATGTGGTGCAAGCAACCCAAGGGCAGTAGAGAGTTTAGTACCTGAGGAATTATCTGCTTGAGAACAAGTAGGTTATGAGGAGTTTGAGAGCTCTGGTGGAAGGTTTAAGAGTGAATTTGTCTTGAATATGCAGGAAAATAAGTAAAATTTTTAATTGAGAAAATGTTTAATTGAAATGGGATGAAGAAGTACAAGGAGAGAAATGTAATCATTTATAAATAGATGTCGGCTATGAATGGTATTAATTTTTTTAATGTTTATTTTTCAGAGAGATAGAATGCAAATAGGGGAGGGGCAGAGGAAGGGGGAGACAATCTGAAGCAGGCTTCAGGCTCTGAGCTGTCAGCACAGAGCCCAACATGGGGCTCAAACCCATGAACTGAGAGATCATGACCTGAACTGAAGTTGGCCACTTAACTGACTGAGCCACCCAGGTGCCTGAACACCATTAATTTAATCAAGATAACATAATCAGTGAATGTTGGTTTTAATTATGGTGGGAGAATGGGCTATGTATTGGGGAAAAGGGAAGGGCAGAAAAATGAAATTCTCATCATTTGTAATAGGAAATTACTTGATAATATCTTATGTTGAAAATCAAGAATTAGTAATATAAGCTTATGGTTTAGAAATAGGGATGCAAATAGCAGAAGAAAGAGCAAAAAGAGTTGAAAGAGATTGTAGGGAGTGGACATGAGGGGTGAGGAGGGACATTAACAAGAGGCTGTTATAAGTTTAAAGAAAGATATGCCTGTAGGAAAGTGGATGGACCTCGACAGTGTCATGCTAAGTGAAATAAGTCAGGCAGAAAAGGACAGGTACCATATGTTTACACTCATAGGTCTAACAGGAGAAACCTAACAGAGGACCATAGGGAGAGGAAGGAGGAAAGAGAGCTGGGGAGAGTGAGGGACACAAATCATGAAAGACTATTGAATACTGAAAAAGAACCATGGACTGAAGGGGGAGGGAGAGGGAGGGAAGGGGGTGATGGTCATGGTGGGGGGCACTTGTGGGGAGAAGCACTGGGTGTATTATGGAAACCAATTTGAAAATAAACTATGAAAGAAAGAAAGAAAGAAAGAAAGAAAGAAAGAAAGAAAGAAAGAAAGAAAGAGAAAGAAAGAAATGCCTTAAAATTTTATTTTGTTTCTATTTTAATTCAGTATAGTTAACATACAGTGTTATATTAGTTTCGGGTGTACAATTTAGTGATTCAACAATTCTATACATTACTCAGTGCTCATTATGATAAGTATACTCTTTGAACCCTATTACCTATTTCACCCCTACCCCTACCCCACCTCTCTCCTGGCAACCATCAGTTTGTTCTCTATAGTTAAAAGCCTGTTCAAATAACACCAGCATCCTTTATAGAGTTAGAATAAACAGTCCTAAAATTTGTTTGGAACAATAAAAGACCCCAAATAGCCAAAGCAATCCTGAAAAAGAAAACCAAAGCTGGAGGCATCACAATTCTAGACTTCAAGAAGTATCACAAAGCTGTAATCATCAAGACAGTGTGGTACTGGCACAAAAACAGACACATAGATCAGTGGAACAAAATAGAGAACCGAGAAATGAACCCACAAACATATGGTCAAATAATATTTGACAAAGCAGAAAAGAATATCCAATGGAATAAAGACAGTCTCTTTAGTAAATGGTGTTGGGAAAACTGGACAGCAACATGCACAAAAATAAACTCAAAATGGATGAAAGACCTAAACATAAGACAGGAAGCCATCGAAACCCTAGAGGAAAAAGCAGGTAAAAACCTCTTTGACCTTGGCCGCAGCAACTTCTTACTCAACATAACTCTGGAGACAAGGAAAACAAAGGCAAAACTGAACTATATGATTTTATCATCAAGATAAAAATCTGCATAGCATAGGAAGCAGTCAGCAAAACTAAAAGGCAACCAACAGAGTGGGAGAAGATATTTTCAAATGACATATCAGATAAAGGGTTAGTCTCCAAAATCTATAAAAAACTTGCTAAATGCAGCACCCCCAAAACAAATCATTCAAGGAAGAAATGGGCTACAGACATGAATAGACAATTCTCCAAAGAAGACATCCACATGGCCAACTGACACATGAAAAAAAATGCTTAAAATCACTCATCATCAGGGAAATACAAATCAAAACCACAATAAGATACCACCTCATACCAGTCAGAATGGCTGACATTAATAACCCAGACAACAACAGATGTTGGTGAGGATATGGAGGAAAAGGATCTCTTTTGCGCTGGTGGAAATACAAACTGGTGCAGCCACTCTGGAAAACAATATGGAAGTTCCTCAAAAAATTAAAAATAGAGCTACCTTATGACCCGGAAATTGCACTGGTAGGTATTTATCCAAAGGATACAGTGGTGCTGCCTTGAAGGGGCACATGCACCCCAATGTTTGTAGCAGCACTGTCAACAATAGCCAAAGTATGGAGAGAGCCCAAATGTCCATCGATGGATGAATGGATAAAGAAGATGTGGTATATATATTCAATGGAGTATTACTCAGCAATCAAAAAGAGTGAAATTTTGCCATTTGTGACAAAGTGGATGGAACTAAAGGATATTATGCTAAGTGATTAGTCCATCAGAGAAAGACAAATATCATATGACTTCACTCATGTGGAATTTAAGATACAAAACAGATGAACGTAAGGGAAGCAAAAAGAATATAAAAACAGGGAGGGGGACCTCTTTCTCTGCCCCTCCCCATCTCAAAATAAATAAATAAATAAAAATTAAAACTCCCTATTCTTCAAACTAGACTTTCAAACACATCGTTACAGAAATTAACACATTTTTTAAACCAAAGTAACACAGAAGAAAGTGGGTTTTATCCCCTTTTCTGTTCTGGTTGGAGTTACCTGTTAGACTTAGTCAACCAAGCAAAATGTTTTCAGGGAGAGTCTTCCAGTCTCTTAGGTTGGGCCCAGTCCTCACAGACATTACAAAGTAAATAGGAACAAGACCAAATCTTAACAACAAAGCTTGGAGGCAGAAGGAGATTTCCCTAGGGTCTAGAAGAAGCCCTCATGCTCTGGGTTAGTGGGAACGGGTTCTTTCCCAAGCAGATGTCAGCTGGAGTTGGGACTACAGAGGTGGAGAAAGGAGGGCACACAGTGAGCACAGACGAGGGGGGTTAGCTGGGGAAGGCCTGTGGCAGGGCTGAGACAACTGCTACTCTCGCCATCCTGTTCATTTGACAATTAATAATGTATTACCTCACTGCATTCATTCATGATCTCTTTGTGTATCTTACTTAGTCTGTTTTGGCTGCAATAACAAAAATGCCACAGGTTGAATGGCTTATCAACAACAGAGATTTATTTCACCTAGTCCTGAAGCTGCAAAGTCCATGATCAAGGTGCTGGAAGATTTGTTTAGTTCACAGACAGCAATCTTTCACTGGGTCCTCACGTGGCCGAAGGGCTGAGGGAGTTTTCCTGGGCCTCTTTTATACTGGCGTCCATCCTATTCATGAAGCTCATGACCTAATCACCCCCCAAAGGCCCCACCGCCTAATAACACATCACATTGGGGATTAGGTTTTACATAGGAACTTCAGGGGTGAGAGAGACAAAAACATTCATTCTATAGCATTGTGTTTTTAAATTAGTTGTAAGGTCTTTTGTATTGCCATAATTATACCTATGGGAAAAACAAAAACAAAAAAAAACGTACTCCTGAAGTATATTACTTTGCTAAGGTTACCAAAACAAGATAACACAGACTAGTATCTTAAACAACAGAATTTTTTTTCTCACAGTTCAGGAGGCTAGAAGTCCAAGGAGGTTGGCTTCTGATGAGGTTTCTCTCTGGCTTGCAGATGGCCACCTTCCCACCGTGTCCTCGCACGGCCTTTCTTCACACATCCCTGGTGTCTCTTCCTCTTTTGATAAGGATGCCAATCATACTGGGTTTGAGCCCAGCCATATGGCATCATTTAGCCTCACTTCTTTAAAAGTCCTGTCTTCGTATATAATCACATTCTGAGGCATACTAGGAGTGAGGTCTTCAACGTAATGAATTTGGGGTGGAAGGCACGATTCCATCCATAACGCCTGGTAAAAACTCGAACAGCACGAAATGATGCACATTGAAAACCATCTTTCCATCCACTCTGTCTTCAGTCACACGTCCTCAAACACATTATCATCCACATTTTATATGTTTCTGTTAAAAGTTCTTTAAGGGGCACCTGGGTGCCTCAGACAGTTAAACATCTGACTTCAACTCATGGTCACATGGTTTGTGGGTTTGAACCACACGTTGGGCTCTCTGCTGGCAATGCAGAGCCTGCCTGGGATTCTCTCTCTCTCTTAAAATAAATAAACTTAAAAGGAAAAGTTCTTTAAAGGTTTGAGACCAGGTGGTGTAATCTTTACAAAAAGGAGACCTAAGACACTTGCTCAGACCTGCAGAGAGAGGTGAGCACCAGACCAGCACTGCCCTGACTGAACTCTGCCCTCTTTCACATGCATGGGAGCCAGACTTCTTTTTGCTTCGAACACACCTTCTGGGTGTGGTTTTAGACAGAGAAGTAAAACGGGAAGGAACCATCATCAGATCAAACATACCATACAGGGAAGGAAGACAAAGGCCAGGGAAGCAAAAGATAAACAAATAGTGGCCTGGAGATTTCCTAAAGTATTTTAACCTAACGGACAAAATAATATGATGGCTACTGTATTTACATTTTGAAAAAATTTTTAAATTGTACATGTGCATAAACTTTTTTTAGTATTTTTAATAGCAGCTTTAAAAGATACAATTCACAGGGCACCTGGGTGGCTCAGCTGGTTGAGAGACCAACTATTGATTTCCACTCAGGTCATGATGTCATGATTGGTGGAATTGAGTCCCATCAGGCTCTGTGGACCCTGCTTGGACTTCTCTCTCCCTCCCTCTCTCTCTGCCTCTCCCTTTCTCTCTGTCTCTCAAAAATAAATAAATAGGGGGGCGCCTGGGTGGCTCAGTCGGTTGAGCATCCGACTTCAGCTCAGGTCAGGATCTCACAGTTCGTGGGTTCGACCCCACATCAGGCTCTGTGCTAACAGCTCAGAGCTTGGAGCCTGCTTCCGATTCTGTGTGTCCCTCTCTCTCTGCCCCTCCGCTGCTCATGATCTGTCTCTCTCTGTCTTTCAAAAATAAATAAATGTTAAAAAAATTTTTTTTCAATAAATAAATAAATAAATAGGGACACGTGAGTGGTTCAGATGGGTAAGTGTCTGACTCATGACTTCAGCTCAGGTCATGATCTCACAGATCTGACAGTGCAGAGCCTGCTTAGAATTCTGTCTCCCTCTCCTCTCCCCCACCCCAACTTGCTCTCTAGCCCCATCAAATAAATAAAAATAAACTTAGAAAAATAAATCTTTTTCAAAAATATGTAATTCACACACCATAAAAATTTACCTGTTTAAAGTACAAAATGCAATGGGTTTTAGTGGATTCACAAGGTTGTACAACCATCCCTACTATCTGATTCTAGAACATTTTCATCAAATTTTCAAAAAGAAACCCTGTGCTGTCAGCCTGGAGCTCGACACAAGGTTTGACCCCACAAGCCATGAGATCATGACCTGAGCCTAAATCAAGAATTGGATGCTTAACTGACTAAGCCACCCAGGTGCCCCTTGTTTTCTTCATTAACATTGCTTAGGCTATTTGGGGGTCTTTTCTGGTCCCATAAAAACTTTAGAATTTTTCATTCTAGCTCTGTGAAGAATGCTGGTGTTATTCTGATAGGGATTGCATTGAATGCATAGATTACTTTGGGTAGTATAGACATTTTAACAGTATTTGTTCTTCTAATCCATGAGCATGGAAGAGTCTTCCATTTTTGTGTCTTCAATTTCTTTCATACGTAACCTATAGTTTTCAGTTTGCAGATCTTTTACTCTTTGACAAGGTTTATTCCTAGGTACCTTATTTTTTTGGTTATATTATAAATGGGATCAATTCCTTGATTTCTCTTTCTGCTGCTTCATTATTGGTGTTAGAAATGCAACAGATTTCTCTTCTTTTAAACAGATTTATGTATGTTGATTTTATATCCTGTAACTTTGCTGAATTCATGTCTCAAGTCTAGCAATGTTTCAGTGGAATCTTCTGGATTTTCCACATAGAATATCATATCATCTGCAAAGAGTAAAAGCTTGACTCTTCCTTGCCAATATGTATGCCTTTTATTTTTGTTGTTGTTGTCTGATTGAGGCTGAGGCTAGGACTTCCAGAACTATGTTGAACAGCAGTTGTGAGATTGACCACTCCTGTCTGACCCCCCCTCCCCCGATCTTAGGGGTAAAGTTCTCAATTCTTCCCCATTGAGGATGATATTAGCTGTGAAGTTTTGTATATGGCCTTTATGATATTGAAGTATGTTCCTTCTCTCTCTTTTTTTTTAAGATTATTTATTTATTTTTGAAAGAGTCCATGCATGCATGTAAACAGGGGAGGGGCAAAGAGAGAGAGACAGAGAGAGGCAGAAAGACAGAGAATCCCAAACAGGCTCTGTGCTATCAGTGCAGAGCCTGACTCAGGCCTTGAACTCATGAACTGTGAGATCATGACCTGAGTGGAAATGAAACTACTGAGCCACCCAGGTGCCCTGAGGTATGTTCCTTCTACCCCTAGTTTTTTTAAGGTTTTTTTTTTAATCAAGAAAGGGTGCTGTGCTTTGTCAAGTGCTTTTTCTGCATCTATTGAGATGATCATGTGGTTCTTTTCTTTTATTACTGTGGCGTATCACATTGATGGGTTTGCAGATATTGAACCATCCTTGCGGCCCAGGAATAAATCAGCACTTAATTGTGCTGAATAATTATTTTAATATATTGTTGGATTCAGTATGCTAGTATCTTGAGAATTTTTGCACCCATGTTCATCAGGGAAATTGGTCTGTAATTCAAGAAAGAGAATCTTAAGCAGACTCCATACTGAGCATAGAGCCCAATGTGGGGCTTGATCCCACAACCCTGGAATTATGATCTGAACCTAACCCAAGAGTTGGACGCTCAACCAACTGACTCACCCAGGCATCCCATGATTTGCATTTTTCTAATGGATAATGATGTTGAGCATCTTTTCAAGTGCTTATTGGTCATTTGTCTATTTTCTTTGGAAAATATTAAGATCCACTGACCATTTTTAAATTGGGCTGCCTTCCTGTTTTTGACTGGTTATAGTTCTTTGCATATTCAAGATAAAGTCTGTATTGGTTGGCTCGGGCTGTCAAAACAAAATATGACAGAACAGGTGGCTTCAACAACAAAAGTGTATTTTCTCACAGTTCTGGAGGCTGGAAGTCCAAGATCAAGGTGCCAGCAGGGTAGATTTCTGGTGAGACCTCTGTTCTTGACTTATAGACAGTGTCATCTCATGGTCTTTTTCCTCTGTGTGCCCACATCTCTGGTGTCTCTTCGTCTTCTTCTTTTAAAGACTTTTTTAATGTTTATTTATTTTTGAGAGAGAGACACACAGACTGTGAGCAGGGAAGGGACAGAGAGAGAGGGAGACACAGAATCTGAAGCAGGCTCCAGGCTCTGAGCTGTCAAAACAGAGCCCAATGTGGGGCTTTAACTCATGACCTATGAGATCATGACCTGAGCCTAAACTGGAAGCTTAACCAACTGAGCCACTCAGGTGCCCCTCTTCCTCTTCTTATAAGGACATCAATCACATCGCATTAACACCCACCTTTATGATCTCATTAAACCTTACTTTTTTTAAAGACTCTTTCTCAAATACAGTCACATGGGAGTTAGGGCTTCAAACTATGAATTTGGTGAAAACACAATTCAGTCCACAACAAAATCCCTTATCTGATGTATGATTTGTAAAAGTTGTCTCCCATTGGGAGTATCTTTTCACTTTTTTGATAATGTCTTTTGAAGCACAGAAGTTTTTCATTTTTATGATATCCATTTTATTTTTTTTTTCATTTTTGTTGCTTATACTATTGCTGCCATATGTAAGAAATCACTGTTTAATTGAAGGTCATTTATAACTAACTGTGTTTCTAATAGTTTTATAGTTTTAACTTTTAGATTTATGTTTTGATCCATTTTGAGTTAATTTTTGTATATGGTATGAGGTAAGGGTTTCTGATTTCATTCTTTTGCATGTTAGGTATTCAGTTGTCCCAGAACCATTAGTTGATAAAACTCTTCTTTCCCTATTAAACTGTCTTGGCACACTGGTTGAAAATCAATTGAGCATAAAGGTAAAAGTTTATTTCTGGACTTCCAATTCTATTTCATTGATTTATATGTTAATGCCTATACCAGTTCTACACAGTCTTGATTTTTGTAGAAATCTGATTTTTGGAATCAGAAAGTGTGAGTTCTCCAATTTTGCTTTTCTCTTCTTCAAGATTGTTTTTGCTACTTTGAGGCTCTTGCATTTCCATAGGAATTTGAGATCAGCTTGTCAATTTCTGCAAAAAAGCCATCTGATAGGAATTGCATTGAATCAGCAGATCACTTTGAGTACTATAGCCATCTTAATAATGTTAAGACTAACAGTCCATGAACATGAGATGTCTTTCCACTTATTTCAGTCCTCTTTTTTTTAATAATATTTATAGTTTTCAGTAAACAGATTATGCACTTCTTTTGTTAAATTTATTCCTGAGTGTTTTACTGCTTTAGATGCCATTCTAAATAGAATTTGCATGAACATACTACTGAATGTTTATGGGATATAGAGTTACAGTTTTAAGAGAAAACAAAATGGTTTCCTTAGAGTGGTGATCACTAAAACTTCCCTACAAAGTCTGCCTATTAGTTCTCTGTCACTTTGCTCTCATTTTCCTTTCCTTTCTGCCCACTCCTTTGCCTGAATGCACTCTCCTAAGACATGTGCAAACAAGCTCTAACTAGCCTCCCTAAGATGAACAAAAGAAAAGGGAAGTGGAATAAAGAAGCAAGGAGATCAACTGTTTGTTTGTTCAACAGCTGCCAAGGAGGTTTTTTTCCCCTAGAATTGTTCACACAAACAGAACCGTCTCTGATATTTTACCCCACCTTCTTCCTTGAAAAAACAAAATCCTGGAACAAAATTGCCTACATGGAGAAACATGCTTATAGAAGTCAAGGGCTTTCTGGGATTTGCTTCAATGCTGGATTGTACTGGTGATTATTAATTATGGTTGAGATTAATTTTGGACATAGGAGAAAAGGCCACCATCCATGTAGCCCATTTTCATGGATGTAAGGTACTCCCTGCTCTGTAATTTATACCCTTTCTCTGATTAAGCATGCTGTGTACCAACCCCAGCTTCTGAAATTAGACGGGGATTCCTCTGGCTTAAAACATTAAGGTTAAAAATCAGTGATCTCTGGGCTGAGTTATTTAGTAAACCTTTAGAAGTGTTTTATCGCCGGGTGTATTTATCTCTCAGATCAGGACCCCAGCCCTGCTGAGGTAAAGGAGGTAGCTCACCATAACCAGTCCAAGGTGTAATTCTTCTATGTTCACCCAAATTCCAATACTCAAAATGTATCTCTAACCATGAATACAACTTCAAGAAAAGGCCTGGCCAGCTTGTGGGAAAGGGAAAAGCAGAAACCCCATAAAAAATGCTGTAGGCTTGGGGTGCCTGGGTGGCTCAGTCGGTTAAGCAACTGACATTGGCTCAGGTCATGATCTCACGGTTCATGGGTTTGAGCCCTGCATTGAACTCTGTGCTGACACCCCAGAGCCTGGAGCCTGCTTCAGATTCTGTATCTCCCTCTCTCTCTGCCCCTCACCCACCTCTCTCTCTCAAAACTAAATAAACATTAAAGGTTAAAATTAAAAAATTGCTATAGGCTTGATCTTCAAGATTTTTTCCCCCAGTGTTAACTTAGATAAGATACAGGTGAGCTTTTGTCCACCAAGGTTATCTAAGGCAATATCCTCTCCAGGAAGTTCCTAAGAACTCTCTTTTAGTGGGCACATTTGTAGTTTTTATTACCAGGAAACTGGGCTTTATCTTCTTTGAAAATCACAGACAACACTTTTGTATTACTAATGGGCAAGCTATTTCTTAAATATACTTTCTTTAACTGGACACCTAGCACAATTGATCCGAATACCCTCACAGAAGAAATATGTGGCTTTAAAAATAGAGCCACGCTTCATCCAAAGACATAAACTTCACACTTGGTCCCAGGGCTTCTGATTCACTGCTCTCTTATCCCTGGAAGATGAGAAAGAGGTGGTCTGCAGAGTGAAAAGCCAGCTCCCTAGGAAGGCTTGGGAATTCTGTGGGGTCCTGGATGTGTCTGAGGTGAGCTGAACTCAAGGACCTAGTTTTCTCTTCAGATGTCCCTGTTCTGATTAAAGCCGTCATTATCTACTGGGGCAGAGACTGCTGGCTGTCCACCAAAACCCAGTCCTCCCTTGTCCCTGGACTCAAGGCTAGAGTACATTTCTTAGACTCCCTTGTGGCCTGGCATGGGATCAAGGCGCACCAGGGGAAGTGAGGAGAAGTCATGGAGGCTGATTCCAAGCCTGGTCTGCAAAGCCATTCCCTTTGCCCCCTTCCTTCTAGCTGAATGGCACTGACCAGGGCCTCTTTGGAAGCCAGGTGTGGGGAATGACAAGGTGATCATCAGCTGAGCCCTGTGAGTGACCTTATGGAGCAGACCTCCAGCTGACCCCTGTGTGGGTTGTTAATGAGAAGGAAATATGTTTCTGCCTTGAACCATTGTAAGCGAGGGCCTCTTAGTCACAGCAGTTTAGACTTTTTCTCAAGTCAACAGCATCCTACTCTTGACTAACTTTGGTTGTTTACCCTCCTTAGTATCTCTTAACCTCCTCCCCTCTCTACTTCCATTGCCACCGCCGTTTGAGGCCCTCCTCGCCTTTAATCTGGACTATGACAACAGCCCGTAACTGGAAGACATTGAGATGCAGGCCAGGCCCTCTCCAGCTCATCACCTCACACTGCTGTTCCCTCAGCAGGAAATGCCCACCCTCTTTCCCCCTTTTATCTCCTCTCCATCTGGCAAGCTCCTCCCCACCGCCAGCTTCTTGGGATCCCTTCTCTGATGCCCTTTGACTGTCATGTGGCAGTTGCTGTCCTGTCAGCTCCTAGAGGCAGATCTGGGTTCTCGTCACCTCTCTCCCCAGTGCCTCGCCCAGTGGCTACCCACTGCAGGTGTTTAATAAATGAATCAGTGGGTGAGTGACGGTTTCTCAGCACCCTGAGTTCCTCTCTCTACCATTTGATGCTACCATCTGAAAAGTCAGGGCGGCCTCATCAAAGCCTATCCCTTGGGCTTTGGCCCCTTCTCCTATTTTCGCTCCAATGCCATGAAGTTTCCTTCTGTCAGTTCAAGTGCACAAACATTCAAGGTACAAGTGATAAGCAGATTAGGAGAGCTTCATGTGCAAAGCCATTAAGCTGTTGACTTCCCCCCATTCAGGGTCATCTTCACTCCCCCTTTGGTGTCTCGTTTCCCTCCCTCATTCACTTAGAGAAATAGGATCAGATGAAAAGGCAATCTGACTTCACAGAAGGTCTGAAACAGGGGGTTTTCCAATTAGGGATGGTTTCCTGTCAGGAGTGTTTGCCTCCGTATGCAGGAAGCTGTCAACCTTGAGGCTTCCCTCCTACATCCTACACTTTTCCTCTGCCTCCAGCTCCTACAGAAAGTGGTTAAGGGGCAGTTCTGTGGTGAGCACAGTGGAACTGAAGCCCCCGTCCCCCATAGGGTCCTCACTGTGGCACATGCAGTACTTTCCCTCCACAAGGGAGGAAGCTGTGATGACCAGCTGCTCCAGCCTTGAGGAAGGACAAGAGTGACTGTATTCTGGTAACATTCCCGGCATTGAGCTGGGAAACTCCTGACCCATGAAGGCTCTCCTCCCAGGGGAGGATGATCAGCAATGCCTCCTCTGACATAAGACATGCCCGTGGTCTGAACTGCGCAGGAAAGCAATGAATAAAAATCAAGAGGACCAACCTTACCTATGGCTGACCTATACCTGAGAAAACCACCCCCTCTGATTCACCAAGGACCCCCTCCTTCTTTGAGCTCACAGGCATTTTTTTTTCTATTCAGTAATAGCAAGAAGTTGTCATGATACGAAACTGCCCATAATCCATTTTCCCCAGATCCAGAGTTATGTTCATCACTTGCGGGTCTGTGACAAATAACCAGAAAGAAGTAGTTCAACAAACAAAACTCACTGAACATAAACTCTACATTTATAGAAAATAAATATAGCAAAATTAAAATACTTGCATTCTAAAGTATTTGTGTTAGATCATTTCCAAGTATTATTTAGAATGTAGACATGACCTATAGTTTTCCCAAATGAATCAACTTATGTCCACATAGTGCATGGTAAGGGCAATGCTCAGGGCTGGGAATCAGAAACCAAGGGCTCCAGTTCAGCTCAGGTCTGACATTCATTCTGATTACAAGGGGCTTATATCTTCAGGGTGCCTGGGTTGGCTCAGTCGGTTAAGCGTCTGACTTCGGCTCAGGTCATGATCTCACGGTTTGTGGGTTCGAGCCCCACGTCGGGCTCTGTGCTGACAGCTTGGAGCCTGGAGCCTGCTTCAGATTCTGTGTCTCCCTCTCTCTGTGCTCCTCCCCCATTCATGCTCTCTCTCTCAAAAATAAATAAAGACATTTAAAAAAATTTTTAAACAAATAAACAAGAATGAAGGGGCTTATAGGCTCTCCTTCAGTGTGTTTGCTCCTCTCTTTAACAAAGACCCTGTGTGTTTTGCAGGCTGTGTTGCAGATGCAAGACTCAGTCTGGTTGGGGGCTAGATACAGAATGATGCCCTGACACTTGGTGTTGTCCAATGTCTTAACAACTGGCAAAGCCCACATGGGGAGACAGTTAAACTCTTTGGGGGGAAACAATGCTGAGACTTGGTCTTTGTGCCTCTCTGATTTATTGTGAAAGCATTCCTTCACCTCTTTTCTCTGTTTCCTGACCTTCAAGTATTTCAGTGTTTCCCCTGAGCTCTTCTTTCCCCCTGAATCTCTCTTAAAAGTCTTAAATGTTGAATTTCATGGTCATTTTAAGGTTATATGCAGGATTATCTTACCGCTTTCCTTTGGCTAGTGCTTAATTCTGTTTCAGAGGAAAACTAGACTTCCCTACATCCCCTACCACACACAATACACAGACAAAAAGACATTTGCAGAATCATCAACATTTAATGATCCTGCTGAAATTAGTCTCCTCGGATGCAGCTAATGGAGAATGTTTGTCTGCTTTGAGATTCACAACTGTCCCCAAGGCGGCTCTGGCTCTTACCTGACCCCTTTATCAAATCTGGCCATCAGATACCATCGGATTGATTTCACTTGGGGCCCTTTGGTGGAGGAAGCAATCAGAATGGGTTGGCTGAGGGTTTGAGGTGAGCTGAGAGGGACAGCCGCGCTGGGCCCCGAGCCTGCACAGGGTCTCAAGGCCTGGAAAGAAGTGTTATGGGCTCCAAAATATGAAAATAAAATAGCACAATCAAATTAATATTTATTTCTAAAACCAAATTGTCAAATCTTTAACGTTTTTAATAGCAACATACATTTATTATGGAACGTCAGCTATCTAAATGTGTCTAATGTGGTGTGGCAGAAGGGGCCTAGGCCCGGGCAGCAGGAAGACCCCCAGGCCACCGGAGGTGACCAGGGCTGCTGTCGGGTGAAGAACCCAGGATGCACACACCTGGCTGAGGCCCTTCTCTCGGGTGTCGCCCTGCCCCTGCACACACCTTGAGTACCTCCTACAAGTGTGAACCCCAGGTACCTTGTCTCTGTCCTGGAACCAGCTTTGGGTTCTATGATACATCCCTGGATCCTTTGCATAAATTCTCCCTTTTCACTTAATACAGCTTGATTGGTTTTGTTACTTGTAAACAAAACTCTTAAGGCAAGAACCCAGGGCCACATGGCTACCCCTTCTCCCTGCTTTCCACAACAGGGCAACCTAAAGATCTTCCTCAACTTACAAGGGGCTGACATCCAGATTAACCTATCCTAAGTTGAAAATGTATTTAATGCACTTGACCTACTGAACATCATAGTATTTGTTGTTACACCTCATGACCCTGGGGCTGCCTGGGAGCTGCCGCTGGCTGCCTGCCCAGCATCACAAAAGTATTGTACTGCATAAGGCTGGCGTGGAAAAGATCAAAAGTAAAAGCTTGAAATAGGTGTCTGCTGCTCCATATATTTTTCACACTATCATAAAGTCAAAAATCCTAAATTGAACCATTGTAAGTTGGGGACCATCTATAGTTATTTGCTTAAAGAAAGCAGTAACTATTAAAGCTTTCCATGTAATCTACTTGGATAGTGCTTTTGCTGGAATTATCCACATAAATAATGTGGTATCGTTATATAAGTATAACTTTGTATTTACTATGGTTACTTTCTAGGGTCTATCTCCCTCTGCTAGGATGTAAGTTTCCTGCAAGGTGGGAATCTGTTTTTATCATTGTTTTATCAACTACCCAGTGGGTGTTCAATCAATACATCTTGGAAGAATGATAAGCATAATCCTGCTAGAAATACACAGGCCGGGGGCACCTGGGTTGTTTAGTTGGCCAAGCGTCTGACTCTTGATTTTGGCTCAGGTCATAACCTCTTAGTTCATGGGATTGAACCCCATTTGGGCTCCATGCTGACAGTGCAGAGCCTGCTTGGGATTCTCTCTCTCCATCTCTTTCTGTCCCTCCCTTGCTACGAACATGCTCTCTCTCTCTCTCTCTCTCTCTCTCTCTCTCTCAAAATAAATAAATAAACATAAAAAAAAGTACCCAGACCTAACCATACTCCTACTATTAGAAATAACCTCCAGGGCACCAGGTGGCTCAGTTAGTTAAGCATCTGACTCTTGAGTTCAGCTCAGGTCATGATCTCACCGTTTGGGAGTTCAAACCATGTTCATGCTGTCAGCGCAGAGCCTGCATGGGATCCTCTCTCTCCCTTTCTCTCTCTCTCTCTCTCTCTCTCTCTGTCCTTCCCCCACCTTCTCTCTCAAAAATAAACATTAAAAAAAAAAAGAAAGAGCCCTCTTGGGGTGATGAGCTGGCTCCATCAGTGGAACATGTGACTCTTGACCTCAGGGTTGTGAGTTTGAGTCCCCACATTGGGTGTTGAGATTACTTAAAAAACAAAAATCTTCAAAAAAAAAAGAACCCTCTTAAGTCAATTAACCTTTTAAATTACTTCCAAAGTGATTGATGAGCAAAGCTAGATTTAGCAGAGGGTCATTTGATTATTTGGATCAGGTTCCTTCTTTTTATAGATGAGGGAAAATAGGCCCTGTAGGAGTTACTTCAGGAGGGCGACCAAGCCACCATTTTATTGCAGGTCAGAGAATAGTTCCAGGCACCACCAGGGACCGACGACCCCCACTCTCCAATATGGAATTTCTTTCCACTCTGATCATTAAAACAGGGGTAGCTGGACTAGCCTGAAGTTGTATCCCATACCTGAACAGAGGGGCCGCCCCAGGCAGTTCCCAAGATGAATCCCACTTTTTTCTGAGCCCTGATTTGCCAGGCCTGATTAATCGACCTCCAGAAGTGCTTTGCCCCAGCTAGCAGGGTCTTGCCCAGGACAA
Organism: Suricata suricatta; assembly: GCF_006229205.1. NCBI lineage: Eukaryota > Metazoa > Chordata > Mammalia > Carnivora > Herpestidae > Suricata > Suricata suricatta. The sequence goes on along the minus strand of NC_043703.1, from coordinate 86,260,357 downwards.
AATTGGATCCCCTTTTGACAGGTAACAGAAGAAATGATCATGAATATTCAATAGTGCAGCATTTTTGTTGCCTGAAACCCCTGTGGTTTAGCATGGGGAGAGTCAAGACAAATCCAAGACATGCTGGTGGTGTGTGTCCAGCTTTGAGGCTGCCCAGCTGATCCCTGGGAAGAATCAGGAATGGAGGAGCTTGGTGAAACTCTCAGGACAATTCACTGATATGCCTCATTTACGGACCAGAGTGAACCTATTCACCAACACCCCTGTGAGAAAGTTCAAGGTATTACTGAATTATGATTATCTCAGAGTAGTTCCATTTTATCTGTCATCTGTAATTTATAATGGCTCTAAGCATACAGTATACATATGGTGGTCAAGGTATAAAAAGAAATTAGAAAATAAGATATAGCAATAATATGAAAACTCTGATCATCTGGCATAAAATTAGTTCTATATATGTATTTTCCCCCTTTTTATCCAAAAAACTGGGAAAATCTAGGTACTTGGCATTTGGAGAGCTCTGGCATTGGAGAAAAACTAGCCCTAGATACTGAATGTAGATGGTTACTCTAGAAAAGCAAAACTGGTGTACTTGGAGAGGTTTTGCTTTAAAAAAACAAAAACTCCCTTGATTTGTCACCACAAGGGGGTGAATTTTTTTTTTTCAAAGAAGTCTGCTCCACAGTCTTTGTTATCAGAGCTGGCTGGTCAAGACAAAGTCTAGCTGTGGGTACCCTCGGTTGGCGAATAATTTGGCATCCCTTCAAACTGACATTCTTCAAATGCTTTTTTCAACATTTTCTTAGTGGGGGCAGAAAGAACAGATTGTCTACTAATAAAAACTGTGTACCCCTTTCTTTATGTCGATAATAAAGGATTTATTATATGCTGGTGAAAGACTAAAATGAGCCAGATAAGTAAAGAGATGATTTTATTTAGGCTGTAGCAAGAGAGAGAACATTCGTCAGTGAGGAATGCCTCTGTGTATAGGAGACAGGCCTGGGCTTTATGGAGGCAGGGAGACGAGGGAATCATGCACCTGGCCTATGGCATCAAGAGAAAGAGTGGGCGGTAAGTCTTACCTAATTCTAATGCAGAGGGGTAGTTCTATGTGATAAGCATGTAGGGGCCAAGGGCAGGCCACCCCAAGATGGCCACTTTGACATGAAGATTATTTTAAGTTAAAAACAACCAAACCCCAGCAAATTCAGGAAGAGCTTTTTACCTCTCCCTCAATTGCCTGAAAAGAATTTAGACAGAGGACCTGTTCCAGGAAGGGAGCTATCACCATAGAACTCCATCATACTATGAACTAGGTGTGGTGGGCAGGGAGGAGGAACCTAGCAAGGCCATTTTGATCAAAGTCCTCTGGGTCCCCTTGTTTCTGAGTGGCCCAGCAGACATGTGTTTACTCTGTTTCATTGTCCTATGAATTGCACTCCTTCCCTTTGAAGTCCCAGACCCCTCCCCCTTTCTCCTTAGTTCAGGATGACATCTATACTTCACTATGCCTGTCTTTGAATGTTTATGTCTGTGTGGATTTCTGGTACATATGCAACTAAATTAAATCTTCCCCTGTTAGTCTGTTTCATATCAATTCTAGTCTTAGTCCTGCTAATAGAACCTTGAAGGCAACAGGAATTCTTGCTCTGCAGCAAAGGTTAGCTGTTTCTCAGAACACAAAAGGGTGGGGAGTCTTCTTAACCATAGGTGTTTTCCAGGAGGACAGCCCTCAGGTCAAGTTCTATATTTTCATACCTTCATTGGCAGTATTTGACCTTTCTAAGAAATCTCTTTTGGGGTGCCTGGGTGGCTTAGTCAGTTGCCAGTCTAACTCTTGATTTCCATTCAGGTCATGATCCCAGGATCGTGGGATCAAGCTCCGTGTTGGGCTCCATGCTGAGCATGGAGCCTGCTTAACTTTCTCTCTCTCCCTCAGCCCCTCTCTCTTGTGAGTGTGCACACATACTGTCTCTTTCTCTCTCTGAAATTAAAAAAAAAAAAAAGAATTGTTTTTCACGTCACCGCTTTTCTGTTATTCATTACTGCAGAGCGTAAATCATTTCTACTCACAGTTCTGTTCAGATTATGTTTACATGCTTTGTCTTCTGGCTTGTGTGTGGCAAACACTTCCCTGCTTTTCTGCAGTTCCCGTTCTCCGGTTGTTTCTGTCATTGTTACGTTTTTCTGAATCGGGCAACTTCAAAGGCAAAAGTATTCAAGAGTGTATAATTTAGGTAATAAAATAAGTCACTCATCTCCAGTTATACACATTAATCCAGGCATTATTTTACCTGGCATTATTTTGTCAGATGGTTAGTCTCAAGCTCAGAGCTCGGTTGCACAAGACAGTTATCCACATGCAAAGTGCAAAAGTGCTCCAGAGTGATGTGTTGGTGCTGCTGAGGAATGGTGCACTGATTAATTTGGGGTTTGGGTTCCCCCCCTTTAGGGTGTTTTACATTTTGCCAGTTATGTGAACAGTCCCACATGGGCACCCTACTTCCCATTTATTCCAATAATTTTTTAAATTATTATTGAGCTATAATTCACAAACCATAAAATTCACCCTTTTAAAGTGGATGATTCAGTGGCTTTTAGTATATTCACAAGGTTGTACAACCACCACTACCATCTAATTCCATAATTTTTATCACTTCTAAAATACATTCATACCCATTAGTAGCCATTCTCCATTCCCTTGTTAAAGAACAAAAATTGAACTGAGTAAATCTGTGGATCTGTCTTTATTAAGTGACTCAGCAATTGGGTGGCATCCCATCTAGCAAGCAGGATGGAGCTCTGAGGAGTTGTACAAAATGGACTATTTTTATAGGAAGGAGGGTGTGGCAAGAAGGTATTAGCCAAAGAAAAGATTATTTCAAGTGAGGTCACTTTCTCTTAGGGGGAAGAACATGGGGTCCCATCATGCGGATTACCTCATCTTCCTTGGTGGGGGGGAAACGGAGAGGCCCAGGTGACAGATTACCTCACTGGCATTGACCAGAAAATTCCTGACTGACGCGATAAGACTACGTTTCTGGGGGAGGTTGAAACTGTAATTAAATCTTGGTTTGCTATTATAGAGGGCAAATGACTCCATTTTGGACTGGTTTCTTTTTTACCTCCCTCACTGCCTCTCTCCCCAGCTGCTGGCAATGATTAACCTATTTCCTCCCTCAATAGATTTGCCTATTCTAGACATTTCATAAAAATGGAGTCATACAATATATGACTTCTTTTTTTGTGCATCTGGTTTCTTTCACTTAGCATAATGTTTCAAGGTTCATCCCTGCTGTAACATGTAGCAGTTCTTCAATTCTTTTCATTGCCAAAGACTATTCTGTTGTATGAATAGACCACATTCTGTTTATCCATTCATCAGTTGATGGACATTTGGGTTGTTTCCACTTTTTAGCTATTATGAATAATACTGTTATAAACATTTCCATACATACAAGTTTTTGTATAGACATGTTTTCATTTCTCTGGGGTATGTACCTAGGAGTAGGATTGCTGAGTCATATGGTAATACTATGTTAGCTTTCTTAGTAACTGCCAAACTGTTTTCCAAAGCAGCTGCACCACTGTTTTACATTCCCAATAGCAGTGTATGAGAGTTCCATTTTCTCTGCTTCCTTGCTGACACTTGTTATTGTCCATCTTTTTTATTGTTTTTGTTATTGTCCATCTTTTTTATTGTCCATCTTTTTTGTATAGCCATCCTAGTGGGTGTAAAGTGGAATCTCATTGTGGTTTTGATTTTCCTAATGACTAAAGACTTGAACATCTTTTTCTGTGCTTGTTGGCCATTTGTGTATCTTCTTTGTAGAAAGATAATTCTCATTTAAAAAAATTTTTTAACATTTATTCATTTTTGAGAGAGAGAGAGAGAGAGTGTGAGAGGGGCAGAGAGAGATACAGAATTTGAAGCAGGCTCCCGGCTCTGAGCTATCAGCACAGAGCCCAACAAAGGGCTTGAACCCATGAGTGGTGAGATCATGACCTGAGCCAAAGTCAGACACTTAACCCACTGAGCCACCCAGGCAGTGCTAATTCTCATTTCCTAATTAGCTCATTTGTCTTTTTATTGCTGAGTGGTACGTGTGCTTTATGTATACTGGATACTAGTTCCTTAATATATATAATTTGCAAATATTTTCACTTTTCACTTTCTTGATAGTGTTTTTTAGGCACAAAAGTTTTTAATATTGATGAAATTTAGTTTGTCTATTTTTTCTTTCATTGTCTGTGCTTCTAATGATGATTTAGTGCCATGTAGACACTCCTGTGCCAGGCAATGAGCTGATTGGCATTCTCTTGATCTGCTCCAGGCTAGGGACTTGAAAATTTTGGAAAATACATTATGAAATATGTTTTGCTGTAATTATAGTCTTTGTCTCTCTCTCCAAAGATGGTAATTTGATAGCAGTGTCCAAACCCCTCAACACTGTCTCAGAAATATCCAAAGACACACCATGGGTCAAAGTGGTGCCTCTTTCTGTACAAAGTTTTAAAAGACTTTTACCATGTTTAATTCTATAATGCAGTATTTCCCCCAAGTGTATTTTTCAGAATGTTCTTCCCCATGAGATACCTGCAGAAAAAAGACCCTATTGTCAAATAAGGGAGTGTCAAAGTGTCAAAACTCTGTAGAAGATTCATACCCCACATTAAAATAATAAAGTCTCTGGGAAATTCTTCAATAAAAAAGTCTAAACCAAAGTTTCTCAAGTTATTTGAGCAAGAAACAATTACAAACAAGGAACTTACTAAGTTTTTGAAATAGCACACAACTGAACAGTCGGGAAAGGATTGGCTATCTTAAGGAAATAGTGACCCAATGCAATAAAGTATTAACATCCATGTCAGGGTACTGTGTGAGTCCCAGGGCCCTCCTCCTTCCTATAGCCTCACCATCTGGAACATGTGGTCTCCAAAATAGCCAGGGAAGGGAGAGGAAAGAGCTTGGTTGGGAGTTTTCTATGGGCCGGACCTAGATGTTTCCCATACTGCCTTGGCCACAGTAGTCTCATCTCTCAAGATACAGTGTGGTCTCTGTGTGCTTAGGAAGAAAAGGCTTGAGGACACATAATATGGACTATATGCACCACACACACTTTGGGGAGCATTGCTCAACTACCTTATATGGCTTCAGAATGATTGACTGATTGATGACATATGAAGAAGCCTCTGAGAGCAAGCACTGTGGCCTTTGCTCCTAGACCACCTCCTGATGATGAGGCTCCACCTGGCCTCAGTTAGGAGCCAGGGGGCACGCCTATTCTGACCGTGCACTTACATTGCATTTCCACACAAAAAAACAAGGGAACATTTGGAAGATTACATGTGCTAAACTTCTTTACATTTTTATTTCATCAGAGGGAAAATTTGACAGGGAACAATTGAGTCGATGAATTTAAATTGCTCAACTGAAAATCAGGTCAGTGGGATACTAATGGGAGAATATGGCTGTGTATATGAACAGACCAGACAGAATCCTGAAAAAATAGCCGATGCATTAAAATGCCAACCCATAGCCATTATTACTTAGTGTTTGATCATGTCACAGAACTGAAGAGGAGGGGGGAAATGGTAATGTTCGAGGTAAATACTCAATGTTTTCCCAGAAATAAAGCTAGGTCTTAGTGTGGTTTGGTGCATCAGGAAGGCATCGTGAGCTCTATAATCTAAGGACATAAATAGCCTGAAAGATATGTTAATATTTTAAACAAAAAAATCAATAACTCACTGAGGGCAGATGATGTTATTATGCCCCATTAAAGTGTATTTAAAGCCTCTTCAACATCAAGTGGTGTTGCAAAGGAGAATGAGAGCTACTGAGCACGTGGCAGTGAGAATGAGAGGGAGGAATAGAAAGGACTAGGAGAGGTGCTGTGTGACTGGAATGCGAGGTTCTTGGGGGCCCCTGGGTGGAGAGGAGGCCCAGCACGGTCCGTCCAAAGTGGGCCAGTGCCCAGTGCTCTGAGCTACTTCCAAGACCAGCATGGGGCCCATGTGACAAAGGTGGCTGTGGGGGGCAGGGGACAGGCAGAGCTGCCCTTCAGTACCCAGATAGGAGGCAAAGCTTATTTTGGATGCAGGGTGGCGACAGGCAGAGAGCACCCACTTTGGAGCCAGAACCTGGTTCTGCCACCTCTGTGACCCTGTTCAGGTCACTTACCCCCCTGCAGGGCCTGCTTCCTCCTCAGAATCAGAATTATCATCGGGTCGGGCAGTAATACTGTCAAGCCGTGAGACACAGTGGGCACTCCAGGATGGCAGCCACCCTGTCGCTATCTGTCTGCCCATATTTCTTTTTCTCCCCTAGCACCCCCATCTCTCTCTGCCAGTCATTGTGCCCAGTGCTCCAGCCTGAAGCCAGAGACAGGCTGTGTCTCCCCTGGCTCCACCTCGGAGTGGCTGGAGCAGTCTCTTCAGGAGCTGCCAAGGCTCAGCCTATTCCGCTGAAAGTGAGGAACATTCCATCTGCCTGGGCCGTTGTGAAGTAGGAACACACTGCTGGACACAAGCAGACGCTCATGACATACTCACAGTCGTTATGTCACTACTTATGTACGTGGTGGTCCCTAAGCTAATAGAGGACGGAATTTCAAAGGGGTGGTGATGGGTACTGAGTGTGTTCAAGGTTGTGACAAGGGAGAGGGAAACGGGCACTGAGAACAGACATGAGCACATGGCCAGTGCAGGTGGCGTACTTTCTCCCCAGCAGAGGGCAGCTGTGCGGAGAGGAGAAGATGGGCCTTCAGCCGCTTCTCTCTTCTCTTACAAGCATTTCCCAAATACTCCCTGGTTCATTGCAGATGATTCTGTCCCTTGCCTGAAGCTGAACAATCCTTTTCAGAGTGTCTGCCTAGTGACCTGACATCTCCCTGTCACTGCACAGGTAAATCGATAGGATGTGTTTGGGGAATAAAAGTAATATTGTCACTGAAATCTGACTGGGCTCCCCAGGCCGGCTCTACTGTCACCCCACACTCCAAGGCCAAGGTTATGTAGCCATACCTTTTAAAAAACCCCAAACCCGCTGAAAAGCATCCCCCAAATAATGTGGATAAAGTTTCAGGGAGAGAAGAAGGAAAAGGTTCCACTGACATCACACCAGCAGACATTTTTTAAAAATCTGCCATAACTGCTGGTGGGAATGCAAACTGGTGCAGCCACTCTGGAAAACCGTATGGAGGTTCCTCAAAAATTAAAAACAGAGCTACCCTATGGCCCAGCAATTATATTCCTAGGTATATATGCAAAGGATACAAAAATGCAGATTTGAAGGGGCATACCCACCCAAAGGTTTATAGCAGTACTATCAACAATAGCCAAATTATGGAAAGACCTCAAATATCCATTGACTGGTGAATGGATAAAGAAGATGTGGTGTACACACACACACGTGTGCACACACACACACACACACACACACACACACACACACACAATGGAATATTACTCAGCAATGAAAAAGGATGAAATCTTGCCATTTGCAACAATGTAGATGGAACCAGGATGTATTATACTAAGCGAAATAAGTCAGAGGAAGATAAATATCATATGATTTCACTCATGTGTGGAACCGAAGAAACAAAACAGATGATCATAGGGAAAGGGAAGGAAAAATTAGATAAAAACAGAGAGGGAGGCAAACCATAAGAAATTCTTAAATACAGAGAACAGACTGAGAGTTGCTGGTGGGGTGTTGGATGGGGACATGAAAGGGGCATTAAGGAGGGATGAGCACTGGGCATTCTATGTTAAGTAATGAATCACTAAATTCTAGTCCTGAAACCATTATTACACTATATGTTAACTAACTTGGTTTTAAATAAAATTAAAGAGAGAGAGAGAGATAGGAAGGAAGGAAGGAAGGAAGGAAGGAAGGAAGGAAAGAAAGAATCCACCATGACCCCTCTCCGCTGCCTTCCTAAGATGGTCCTATACGTCTTCTCATCCAGCCTTGCCTCCAGTACCCATCACTCTCCCACCCTTCTCTTCAGCCTTCCTCTCCCTTTCTGCACACTCCTTGCTTCCCCCTCTGCCCCCTTACAGCTTTACTCATTTGCACCCCCATACACAGCCCTGCTTAGAAAAACAAAGCGTTCACCTGAGGCTACACCTTATAGAAAGGCAGAAAAGGAGAAATTAATCCAGCGCTAATATTTTCCTTGTCACAAGGTAAATATAAATTCCTCTTTAATAGTTTTTATATTATGAACATTTTTAAATATTTCTATTTTCTCCTTCTAGTGGCAAAGTAGCAAGCAATGAACATTTGTCTGGTTAGAGAAATGTAATTTACTGACTACTTCTCTTTCATAAACTCTCAGCCTGAAGAAAACACTCTTAGAATGTCTAAAGTGAAATTTAGTTTTTACTTTGCTTCGAGCCCAGTAGTCTGGTAAGGAAAAAATACAGAGTTGAATTTTATGTAAGCTACATTTTCCTAAGGACTCCATTTATTTTAAAATGCATCTGCTTCAGAACCAATAATGAGGTGTATTTTTGTACGGCAGCTCAGGTAGGCTGGGAGATGGCTCTCCTTGGATCTTGTACAGCAGGGCACAGACTGCCTTTGTTTTTGATCATCTTTCTTAAGGATGTGGGCAATGGGTAGGTGCCACTAAAGGTGTCCTTCTTTGTCACATGTCTGCTGTCCATTATAAAAGATGTAGGTTCCACAAGCTCTGGCCCCTAACCTAGCAGGGTGCACGTGTCACCTGGCAGTGTCTGTGTTGTCCTGGGAACTGGCATGAGTGCCGCTGGTCTGGCTGATGCACTGCTGTGAGTGCTGGGAAAGGTCATCAAAAAGACATGACCACCAGCTGACTTGCTGGATCCCAGTGCTCGGAGGCGCCTCACCCCCTCCCCTTGTCCTTGGAATGTGGCTTCTGCTTGCCTTTCCTGCTCCAAGGTCACCGCTTGAGATGGTGATGTTGAAAACGCCTGCACAGTATATGTGACTGAACCCAGTTAAGGCCTCTCTAAACTTTTAAGATTCAATGGGCAGATGTCAGGACCCATTCATCTTGCTGTGTCACCCAGGACGGGCCTTCTGTGGAGATTCCCTTTTTTAGTAAAACTGTCACCCACCAGCCTCGAGTGGCCTGCCTTTCTTTGGTCTCTCCCTGCCCTCCCTATCTGGGGACTGATTTCAGACTACACCCAGGAGGCTCCAAGAGGGCGAGGAGCCAACATGTGAACAATAAACCATCCTTCCTCTCTGATCCAGACTCCCCTTCTCTACCCTGGATGATGCGCTTCCAGGGAAACGCCAGTGAGCACAGTTTACCAGGCTCTCCAGCTTGGAAAGGGTGTGTTCCAGGTCTCCCTTCTTCTGAACCCAGGAGCACAGTCACGATCGCGCACAGTCAGTGATGAGCTGAGCCAACAGTAAGGTGCAGTGCTTGCACTCTGAGCTGCCGGCAGGAAGTTAACACTTCTTATGCTTTAGTTTATTCTGTTTCAAAAGCCAGTGGACTGTCTCTGTTATATTTGGTACATTTTCCTGTTAAAAGGAATTCTGTGACTTAGAATGTTCTCTACCTGAAGGCTGTGTCTCTTGTCTGTGTCAGCTTGCTCTCTGGGAAATAGGGAGATATCCTGCCTTCCTCTGGTTCCTTCTGGCATTTTCCAGTTAGAAAGGTTAGAACTAGACAAAATTCTGGGGAGAAATAAGACTTAAAAGAATTTTTTTTTTTAAATTGAAATAGTAGAGGGTCTCCTGGGTGGCTCAGTTGGTTCAACAGTCTCAGGTCATGATCCCAGGGCTGTGGGATCGAACCCTGCATTGGGCTCTATGCTGAGTATGGAGTCTGCGCGAGATTCTCTCTCCCTTTCTCTGCCCCTCTCCCCTGCTCACACTCTCTCCTTCTCTCACAAAAAAGGTTTAAAAAATTAAAATAGTAGACATGAGTTAAACAACACAGAGGCTTATTGACTGCACCTGCTAAGTTCTCCCCAGCACTCTTTGGTCTGTTAGATGTCCCATCAGGCCTTTTTCTTTGCCCAACTGGGGATGGGGAAAATATGTATATAAGAGAGGATATTGATGGCTCTAAAGGAAAGCCATAGAAGCAGGTGGGAGCTTCATGCATGATCAGTTAAGAGGAGGATCAGAGAACATTTCTGAAGAATCCGGAGCCCATTTTAGAAAGTAGACCCTAAAGGCACCCGGTTGGCTCAGTTGGTTGAATGTCCGACTTTGGCTCAGGTCACAAGTTCAAGCCCTGCATCAGGCTCTCTGTTGTCAGAATGAAACCTACTTCAGATCCTTTGTCCCCCCTCTCTTTATGCCCCTCCCCCACACTGTGCTCTCTCTCAAAAATAAACATTTTTTTTAAAAGTAGACCCTGAAAGACAAGGATTCCATACTTAAAACCATTGAGTTACACACTTGAAATAGGTAAATTATATGGTATGTAAATTATATTTCCATAAAACTGTTATTTAAAAACAAAGATTTGGGGGCACCTAGGTGGCTCACTCACTTTGAGCATATGATTCTTGATTTCGGCTTGGATCATGATCCCTGGGTCATGGGGTCAAGTCCTGCATTGGGCTCCACACTGAGCATGGAATCTGCTTGATACTCTCTCTCTTTCTCTCTTTCTCTCTCTCTCTCTCTTTCTGCCCATCTCCCCACCTTGCACTCTCTCTCTCTCTAAAATAAGATAAATAAGTACTTTTTTTTTTTGAGAGACAGATTGAGAGAGACAGTGCGAACAGAGTAGGATCAGAGAGAGAGGGAGACACAGAATATGAAGCAGGCTCCAGGCTCCAAGCTGTCAGTACAGAGTCCCACGTGGGGCTTGAACCCACAAACCGTGAGATGATGACCTGAGCCGAAGCCGGATGCTCTACCAACTGAGCCACCCAGGTGCCCCAATAAATACTTTTTTTAAAAAAGGATTTTAAGCCAAATCAGTTTAGTAAAAAGAGAAGAAAGACTGTGTTAAAACCCAGACAAAGGCTTATATGTTTTTGGTGTATCTATGGTGTCTATAGAGAGATTCTAAGGATACATGAGCGTACTTGTAGATTGAGACTTTTCAGAATAGGAGTGGTAGCAAGAGGAGCAACTTGTTCAGGGGGTTTCAGTTGTATTTATATTTTTTTATTTCTTAGCGTGGGTAACAGGCAAATAGTCCTTATTATGGCCATGTACTATGTGCCTAATATGTTTTGTTTTTGAAGGGAAAGTGATTAGAAATAACTAAAATTCAGAAAAATAATTTCACATTCTTTAGATTTGTATTTCTTTCATCAGATTTGGGTTGATGCTTATATTGGAAGTAATTACATAACTTTTAACTACAGTTATCTTCTGCTTCTGCTTAATTTTAAAATAAAAGGTAGTGGGGCTCCTGGGTGGCTCAGTCAGTTAAGTAACCAACTTTGGCTCAGGTCATGATCTCGTGATTTGTGGGTTTCAGCCCCGCATCAGGCTCTCTGGTGTCAGTGCAAAGCCTGCTTCAGATATTCTGTCTCCCTCTCTCTCTCTCCCTCTCTCTCTGCCCCTTTCCCACATGCACTCTTTCACTCTCAAAAGTAAACAAGCACTTTAAAAACAAAAAAGGTAGTGAAGTATTGGTTTCATGGTTTGCTAAGAGCATGGGCTTCAAGGCTTTTTTGATTGGTGACATCTGACAAGTTTCTAAAGCCATTTAGTGGTAATGACATACACAATCTTTGAGACCAGCCTCTCAGGCTCAGCCTTGAAATATTCAGGAGCTTAAAAAAAAAAGCCCCCAATATCTTGGTCTCAACACCCAGATATTCTGATTTAATTAGTCTTGGGTACAAGGTCGAGTACCAGGGCTTTTTAAAAAGCTACTCAGGTGATTTTTTTTAATGTTTTATTTATTTTTGATACAGAGAGAGACAGAGCATGAGAGGGGGAGAGGCAGAGAGAGAAGGAGACAGAACCGGAAGCAGGCTCTAGGCTCTGAGCTATCTGTCAGTACAGAGCCTGACGCGGGGCTCGAACCCACGAACGTGAGATCTGACCTGAGCCGAAGCCGGAGGCTTAACCAACTGAGCCACCCAGGCGCCCCTACTCAGGTGATTTTAAATGCAAAACAAAAATTGAGATGAATGAGATCAATATTTTACTCCTAACATGCCAATAATGACCAATCATTCATTCATCCCTTCATTTGCTCAGCAAATACTTATTGAGCTTTTTTGTGCCAGGCACTTTTCTTTTTTTTTTTTTAATAGTTTATTGTCAAACTGGTTTCCATATAACACCCATTCCTCTTCCCCACAAGTGCCCTCCTCCATCAACACCACCTCTTTTCCCCCCTCCCCCTTCCCCTTCAACCCTCAGTTCATTTTCAGTATTCAATAGTCTCTCAGGTTTTGCGTCCCTCTCTCTCCCCAACTCCCTTTCCCTCTTCCCCTCCCCCTGGTCCTCCATTAGGTTTCTCCTGTTTTGCTGTTAGACCTATGAGTGCAAACATATGGTATCTATCCTTCTCTGCCTGACTTATTTCACTTAGCATGACACCCTCGAGGTCCATCCACTTTCCTACAAATGGTCAGATTTCATTCTTTCTCATTGTGCCAGGCACTCTTCTAAGTCCTAGGTGAGTACTAACACACTTAAGATTCCTGTTCTCCTGGTGTCTAGGTGGCTCAGTCAGTTAAGCATCCAACTCTTGATTCCAGCTCAGGTCATGATCCCAGGGTGGTAAGATCGAGCCCAGCAAAAGGCTCTAAAGTGGGCATGGAGCCTGCTTAAGATTCTCTCCCTCTCCCCCTGCCCCTCACCCCCAGTTGTGCTCTTTCTCTCAGAACAAAACAAACAAACAATAAGACCCCTGTTCTCATGAAACATGTTCTATTGAGAGAAGAAAGAGATGAAGCAATAAATAATATCAAGAACACAACCAGGCAATAATGAGTACTTTAGAGAGATTGAAGGACGGTGGTGGTGTGGAGACTGGTGGGTGGCTACTTCCTTCAGAATCAGAGAAATCTCTGAGGAGAAGCTGAGGATGAGAGGACAGGAAGGAGCCAGCTCTTTGGGTGGAAAAAGAGCAAGTGCAAAGGCCCTGAGGTTGCATGACTTGGCCTGTGTACATGTAGGACAGAACAGCCAATGTGAATAAAGCATGGATGAAGGGAATGTGTTGCCACATAAGGTCGAAGAGTTGATCTTTGTAAATTAGAGAAAGGAATTGGGGCTTTATTCCAGCAGCACCAAAAAGCCGCACTGGGTGCCCGGGTGGCTCAGTCAGTTAAGCATCTGACTTTAGCTTGGGTCATGATCTCACGGTTCGTGGATTCCAGCTCCGCATCGGGCTGTGTGATGACAGCTCAGAGCCTGGAGCCTGCTTCGGATTCTGTGTCTCCTTCTCTTTGCCCCTCCCCTTCTCATTCTCTGTCTCTCAAAAATATATAAACATTAAAAAATAATTTTTAAAGCCATTGGGCTGTTCAGCAAGGTAGTAAACGAGCTATAAGCCTAAAATACTAAGAACCTGCTTTCAAATGTCTTAAAGTTGAAGCTTTTGATCAGATTTCTCTAAAGGGTATCATATTCAAGATTGTTTCTGTAGGTAGTGAGTGGATATATGTTAATTGTTTATTAAAGTTGGATATTCGATTCCATTTTAATTTAAGTTGCACCTAGAAGGACTCACAGAGCTCAGAAAAGTGGTCATCCTCACAGTTACGGTTTGTTACACACAGAACGATACAGATGGAAGTCAGCAGAGGAAAGGGGCTCACGGGACTGTGTCCAGGAGAAGCAGGTGCAAGGTTCCACCTGCCTCTCCCGTCACACATGCGTGGGCCACCTGTTCCTCTCCGCAACGGTGTGTGGAAGCCCACACTATATTGCCAGCCAGGCACCTCTTATTGCCAAAAGTAATTAATCATTAAAGAACAGTATGAATGTGTTATGTAGGTGAGACACGAGGTTACTAAATACCAGAAGAAAACAGCTGAAAGAGTCGAAAATGGTTGTCTCCTTAAGGCTAGCACGGGGAGGAGCAGGCCAGGGAACGAACCGCTGTTTCTTCATGGTGAGCCTGTTAGGACCATTCCATCTCTTTCACAACTATCAATTTGGTAAAATAAAAGTCAATCCATGTTTTAAGGAATTAAAAAGACAGTGGTGAAAACTTAGTCATGTATTTAAAAATCACAAAAGGAAGGTGAAAATAAACCATTTTAAATCTTTTAGAAAACTTAAGAAGGGTAGGTAGATGTAAGATACCCTGAAAAGGTTCTAGGAAGAAAACAGTGGCAAATGAGAACAAGTAGTATTTCTTTTTAAATATTTATTTAAATAATAATGTGGGGGAGGGGTAGAAAGAGGGGGCCAGAGAATCCAAAGCAGGCTCTGTGCTGACCAGCTGACAGCAGAGAACCCAGAGTCCGATGTGGGGCTCGAACCCACAAACCAAGAGATTATGACCTGAGCTAAAGTCAGATGCTTAACTGACTGAGCCACCCAGGTGCCCACAAGTAGCATTTATTTGATAGAAAAACGTCTTGGGTTGTTTTGAGTGCTGTTTTTTTTTTTTTTTTAACTTTTTAATGTTTTGATTTATTATTGAGAGACAGAGAGAGACAGAGCTTGAGCATGGGAAGGGCAGAGAAAGGGGGAGACACAGAATCTAAAGGAGGTTCCAGGCTCTGAGCTGTCAGCACAGAGCCTGATGCGGGGCTCTAACTCACAAAGTGTGTTCATGACCTGAGCCGAAGTCGGAAGCTTAGCCGACATTCCTTAAGTGCTGTTTTTAAATGTTATTTTTATGGACTTGAAAAACCTGGGAGGGCTTTCCTAGGTTGATGGGTAACATCGGATCCGGTTTTTTGCACAAGGTACTGGGCTTCAACTTGTTTTCCTAGAGCCTGTGGGGTTATGGGGGCATGTCCAGGCCACCTTGAGGGTTAGTCCAATGGAAGCAAAGTGAGTGGGGCCTTGGGAGTCCCCAAGTCAACCTGAAGGGCTCTCCTTTAGTCTGATTTACACAGGGGTGTTTTCTGTGGGATTTCTTAGGAGAGGGGGGACCTCTGCTGGTAAAAATCGGAAAGCCACTACCAGAGTCACCTACTGCGATCCTGTCTGTGCCTGAGGAAGGATTCTGTACTTAAATTCAGAAATAGCTCAGCTCAGCGCATCTCTAGGCACCGATCTCTTTATTTGGACAGCCTGTGCTAGATCTCAAGAAGCACTGGCCCAGCAGCAGCAGCAGCAGCTCAGGTGCCGGATGTTCGAGTGCTGGCAGTCTCCTGGTTTGCAGGTTCAAATGGTCAGATTACAGATGAGAGAGGGAGAGAGGGATTATTATGGCTCTGTCAGGCCTCCTGGCCACAACAGCCGGACTCTCACATTCTTTGTCACCAAACCTTTATTGAACCCTACAGAGGTCAGGGGCTGAGAGCTGTGTATCCAGTGGTGAAGAAGGGCATGCATCTGACTTCACTTCAGGTGTCTACTTGACGATACAGGCAATTATAGGACACTGTCATGCCACATGTCTTCATCTGCCTCCCCTAGAGCCAGTGTCCACATGTCTGTACCCTGCCACGTAGGGCAGGAGGTTGTGGACCCGCATCAATGGCGTCTCTAAGCCTCTGGCTTCTGGTTGGATTTGCTCCGGCAGATCGGAGTGGACAGAAGAGTAGGATATTTAGGGTATTTATTTCCCTAGGATGCAGGAAGTTCACCAGTCCTAATAGACGCTTTCCTTCTGGGTTCTAACAGTCCTTCCTTCCACTTGTTTCTTTGGGCCTGGAATCGGTAACTACCCATCCCTGGGTGATTGCCCTATCCTTTGTCACTCCCCACGCCCTTCCCCTCCAAATCCCCTAGAGTTGTATAATTTGAACATGACATCTGTTTCCTGTTGGGGTCTTGACCCAGGCAACCCTGACAAGTGCAATGTCGGGACAAGCACAGAGCTTAGCACCAAGTACAATATAACTTGTTAGGAGGGTGGGGAAGAGGTTGTGTGAGACAGGAAGGTAGAGTAAATTTTGTTGTGTCTTGACTTGATTGCCTGATGTGACATCAATAGGCAATCATCTTGTGGTTTAAAAGCCCTTTAACAGCTTAGATTGTCTCAAGGACGGATCAGCAAATTACCACCTGGGTCGAATCTGCCTGTTTTGTAAATAAAGCTTTATTGGGACACAGCCACACTCCTTTATTAACGCACTATCCAAATCTGGGTTTGCACTATTGAGTAGTTGTGAGATACTATACAGTTCATGGAGCCCAAAATATTTACTACCTGGGTCTTTACAGAAAAAGCTGCTGATCCCTGGCCTAAGGCAGCAGTTCTCAAAGTCCGGTCCATGGACGCTTAGAGAGTACCTGAGAGCTTTTCAGAAGGTAAGGAAGGTCAAAGTTATTTTCAAAATAAAAGCAAGAAATCATTTGCCTTTTTTACTGCACTGACTGCAGAAACGATACAGGGTAACATTGCAGGGTACTCTTGCACCAAATGAGCCACAGCACTGCATTCTTCTAGCAACTGTAGTCTTCACAACTGTGAAGGTGCTCATGGTAAAAGGAATAAAAGCCAGCTTTGCTTAAGAATGTCCTTGATGAGGGACACCTGGGTGGCTCAGTCTGTAGAGCATCTGACTCTTGATTTCAGTTCAGGTCATGATCCTAAAGTTGTGGGATCAAGCCCCACATCAGGCCCCATGCTGAGTGTGGAGCTGCTTAAGATTCTCTCTCCTTCTGTCTCTCTCCCTCACTCATGCACTCTCTCTCTCAAATAAAATTCTAAAAAATATATTTAAAAATGTCTTTTAAGTTTTTAAATGTTTTATTTATTTATTTATTTATTTATTTATTTTTGAGAGAGAGACAGCGTGAGCAGGGGAGGGTCAGAGAGAGAGGCGGGGAGACACAGAATCTGATACAGGCTCCAGGCTCTGAGCTAGCTCTCAGAACAGAGCGCGACACGGGGCTCGAACCCACGAACCATGAGATCATGATCTGAGCCGAAGTCAGACACTTAACCGACTGAGCCACCCAAGTGCCCCTTATGTTTATTTATTTTTGAGAGAGAGACAAGGTACAAGCAGGGGAGGGGCAGAGAGAAGGATATACAGAATCCCAAAGCATGCTCCAGGCTCTGAGTTGTCAGCCCAGAGCCCGATGCAGGGCCTAAACCCATGAACTGTGAGATCATGGCCTGAAAGGAAGTCAGCTGCTTAACCAAATGAGTCATCCAGGTGCCCCCATTGTTATTTTTAAATGAATAAATATTTTAACATTTTATCAGTCTTAATTTTTAATATGATAAATTTTGAGAGCTATCACCCATATAAACAAAAGCTCTTTGGGGTCCTCAATCATTTTCTTTTTAATGTTTATTTTTGAGAGAGAGAGAAAGAGAGCATGAGGAGGGGAGGGACAAAGAGAGAGGGAGACACAGAATCTGTAGCAGCCTCCAGGCTCTGAGCTGTCAGCAGAGAGCCCCACATGGGGCTAGAAATCATGAATTGTGACATCATGACCTGAGTCAAAGTTGGAGCTAACTGACTGAGCCATCCAGGCTCCGTGGGCACCTGGCAGCCTGCCCAAGCAGGTTCCACTCTGTTAGGGCAAAGACCAATGTGGGACTCAATCTCA
The DNA here is from genome assembly GCF_006229205.1 of Suricata suricatta. Lineage (NCBI taxonomy): Eukaryota > Metazoa > Chordata > Mammalia > Carnivora > Herpestidae > Suricata > Suricata suricatta. The sequence goes on along the minus strand of NC_043703.1, from coordinate 86,242,734 downwards.
CAAACCATGAGATCATGATCTGAGTATAAATCAAGGGTCATATGCTGAACTGACTGAGCCACATGGGTGCCCCAAGAATAAAGGGTTTCTGAGTCCTTTCAATCTGAGGACTCTCTGTGACAGGGAGATCTGGACACCCTTGAGCGGTGAGGCAAGGGTGTCCAGGAGATGGAATGCTGCACAGCCTACAGACCCCAAGGCCTGGGTGGGCATGATTTTGGCTATCAAAGCAAGCAGGCTTTTGTGTGCTAGGTGCCAAGCTTTTATTGTCATTTGCAAGAGCCCTCAGAAAGTTCCTACTGTTGATCTGTCGCTTACCAACCAGGAAACTGAGACTCAAATTTCAGTTCACAAAGCTGGTAATGGTGTTGGGGACTGAAGCCCAGCCAGCTGGGTCCCACCTTCTTAACTGTGACTCCATGCTACTCTGACACAAGGCTGTTTCTTTATGTTCCTTTCCCAATAAACTGTGATGATTCATGAAAATTCTGTCTCACTATCACCCTCCAAATGCCAAAGGACCTGCACTGTAGCTCTTCCTAAATTATCTTTGGGCATGCATAATGAGTTCATGTACAGTTGTATGCAAACAAAAGCAAAGCATTGGAAGTTATCTGTAACAGGGAAATGAGAATAACCACTTAGTACTTCATTCATTTCCCCATTTCCCCTTCTTTGTTCTTTTTTTTTCCCCTAAGGGTCTTTTGGGGGGGCAGAGAGAGAGAGAGAGAGAGAGAGAGAGAGAGAGAGAATCCCAAGCAGAGAATTGAGGAGCCTGATGCAGGACTCTAAACTCGGAAACTGTGAAATCGCTGTCTGAGCTGAAATTGAGTCAGACACTTAATCAACTGAGCTGCCCAGGTGCCCCTCTTCTGAGTTCTTAACTCTCAATTTACAATTTGTAGCTGTTTTCAGTTCTGTTATTGTCATTAATGAATGGTATTGCCAATTCTCTTCAGCAGCATCATTTATCACTAAGTGAACGGAAGGGGTGTTCCAAACTATCTCCATTCATAGGGTTGGTCTTTTTCATTGGAAGGATTTAGAAATGCTTGAAATCAATTTCATGTCAGATGTGTTATGTTGAGGTCAACACGTTTAATTGGATACAAGTTTTATCGGAGGTGAACAGTGAAGCCAGTTTTATGCTTTAAAATCTACAAAGAAAGATTAATTCTTTCAAAATAAATTCAACTTTTTTCCTCTTCTTTCTCAACATAGGTAAGAGGATGCAGGGGGGAGCCTCAGGGAATGGCTTCCTTCCCTGTGGATTTTCTTTGTTACCCGGAAGAGGAAACTGAGGCTCAGAGGGGTCAACAAGCTGCCCAAAGGTATGAAGCCAAGGAAAAACTAAGCTTCTCCTCATCTAGCCTGAAGTCTCGGGGACGGGGTGTCACTCACACTGTCGCCCCAGCTGGGCCAAGCGGGCACGCAAATGGGCTTGGCAGGTGTTCGAGTGGGTGTCCGCTGAGCTGCCCCCCAGCAGCATGCCTGGTGAGCCTGGTTGTGAACCTCCCTGGCTTCCTACTGTTCTGACAGTGTCGGTCAAGTGGTTTGAATGCCCTGAATTAAAAATAAACCAGAAATATCACCACATGCAAAATAAGGAAGGGCTTTAGGGAGAATCAGAAAAATGGAAAGAGTCTTCTGATGCTAACCTGTTCACAGGAGGTGACTACTCATTCAGCCAATGGGCAGAAAACCAAACGTTCCACCGGAGCTGCCTCTTTTTTTTGCCTCTCTCTTTTTCTGAAGGAATCACTTGGAAAGGATAAGAAAAACTAACCTCAAGAGCTATTAGACTGCACCATGGGGACACTAGGCTGTTTTGCCTTGTGTTTCATAGTGTTCCATGTGGAGAGTGGATTGCAGCTGCTGTCAACCCCGAGAACGAGCTGCCAGAGAGTCTCAGGAGGCAGAACAGAGGATAAGGAGCGTCTGGCATTCCTTTCTGTCTGTCTGGGACATTGGGCAGGGGAGGCCCCGGGAAGAACACTCAGGCAGGTGTTTGAGTGAAAAAGAACAAATCCCAATCATAAACTTATAAGAGATGTTTTCTGTCTTTCAGTGACATTTTTCCCATCTCAGGACACCTGGGTGGCTCAGTTAGTTGAGTGTCGGACTCTTGATTTCAGCTCAGGTTATGATCTCAGGGTTATGAGAGTGAGCCCTGCATCAGGCTCCACGTTGACAGCATGGAGCCTCCTTGGGATTCTCTCGCTTCCTAGCTCTTTGGCCCTCCCCGTCACCCACTAACACGCATGCTCTCTCACTCTCTCTCTCAAAAATAAACAAACATGTTTTTTCAAAAAAGAAATGTTTTCAGTCTTAAAAATAATGCACGTTTATGTGGAAGTCGTATGAATGTAAAAAGAAAAACAAGTATCCATCTGAAGACAAACACTGTTTACAAATGTAAATATATATGTATGTGATATATAGACATACATACACACACACACAGTGTGTGTGTGTGTGTGTGTGTGTGTGTGTGTGTTTTACCTTTATTTACTTTTGGCATTTAGCATTATACCATAGGAATGTTGCTATATATTTTTTAACTTCCGATTTTGAAATCCTTGCAGATTCACAGGAAATTGCAAAAAACATAGAGGGAGAGTTCCCATGTACTCTTCACCCAGTTTTCCTTAGTGGTAACCTCTTGCATAACTATAAAGCACAATCACAAGTAGGAAACAAGCAGCTGCAATGTATGTGTATAGGTCCATGCAATTTTGTCACGTGTAGCTACCATCACAATTACCATACAGAACTGTTCCATGACCACAAAACTTACCTGTGCTGCCTTTTCAGAGTCCTGTCCACCTCTCTGCCCCTCCATCTCTACCACCACGCCTAATCTCTGGAAACCATTTATCTTTCGGCTCTAGAATTTTATTATTTCAACAAAGTTATATAAATGGAATCATAAGTATGTGACCTGAGATTCTTTTTTCTTTCTTTTTTTAAATTTTTTAAAGTTTTTATTTATTATTGAGACAGAGAGAAACAGAGCATGAGTAGGGGAGGGGCAGAGAGAGAGGGAGACACAGAATCTGAAGCAGAATCCCAGGCTCTGAGCTGTCAGCACAGAGCCTGATGCAGGGCTCGAACCCACAAACCATGAGATCATGACCTGAGCCAAAGTTGGCCACTTAACCGACTGAGCTACCCAGGCACCTCAGCTTTTTTCTTTTTTTACCTAGCATAATTCACTTGAGATACATCCATGATGTATAGATTCATTGATTTTTAATTGCTTAGCAGTATTCCATGTATAGATTTACCATATAATTTTTTTAATTTTTAAAAATAGTTTATTGTCAAATTGGTTTCCATATAACACCCAGTCCTCTTCCCCACAAGTGCCCTCCTCCATTACCAACACCTCTTTTCCCTCCTCCACCTCCCCCTTCAACCCTTGGTTCGTTTTCAGTATTCAATAGTCTCTCAGGTTTTGCGTCCCTCTCTCTCCCCAACTCTCTTTCCCTCTTCCCCTCCCCCTGGTCCTCTATTAGGTTTCTCCTGTTCTCCTGTTA
>NC_043703.1:86181344-86239095 GCF_006229205.1 Suricata suricatta | reverse complement strand
GTAAGCAACATTTATAATGACTGCATAACATCCCTACTGGTAGAGATGCTATAGATTTCCTAGCTATTTCCTTATTGTTAGACATTTAGGTGTTAGTGATAAAAGTAAATGCTATTGAATATCTTGTCCAAACCGGGTCTTCTGATTCTGATTTCTTTAAGATAGACTTTCGGAAGTGGAATTTGCCAGAGAACCTGGTAAACTAAGTCCTGGTCCCCAGCTGGGGAGCAGATAGGACCAGGACTCAGCATATCACCCCTGCTTGATGAAGTGGTGGTTCTCATCAGAGCTGGGCATCTTCCTTGTAAGCCCAAGAGATCCAGTTGGATCTAGAATGGGGAAATTGGAACTGAGGAGTTAGGGTTTGTAGTTAACTCATGAAAGCTACTGAAACATGCAGTGAGCAAAGATGAGTCCACTAACATATGCCGATACGTTGACCTCGTCTCCCCTGATGTTAAGGTAAGTAGCTGCAGAAGGCAGCGACCACATACCCTCAGTGTTATTTGGACCTACAGTCAGGACTGGGTGGTCCCAGTCTCTCTGAAGTGGCTGGGTTTTTAACCATGTTACAAACACCTTATAAAGTCCTGGAGGTGTTGGTACAACAAAAGTGGCAGCGGGAAATCAGGAACTTACTCACAGGAACCCACCAATAGAGTGAAAAGCAACCATAGAATGGGAGAATATATCTACAATACCTATATCTGACAGAGGATTCCTATGTAGAATGCATAAAGAACTTCTACAAATCAATAGGAAAATAGCAAACAGCTGAATACAAAATGGGAAAAAGACTGAATAGGAATTCCACACAAGAGAACACAAAATGTCCAATAACATGTGAAAAAGGGCTGAACTTCCTTTGGTCATCAGGAATGTGGAAGTTAAGAGCACAATCCCATACCACTAGACACTAGACACCCAGTGGAATGTCTAAAAAAGAAGAAAGTATTGATTGTTGATGTGAGGAAAAACTTGTTCCTTTACTCACTACTCACAAAATGCTCTGCACTTCAGTTGTATAAGTGTTCTCCCCGTGTATACCTTTCGTATGAGATATTCAGTCGTCTCCCTTTTGTTCAGAGTTTCCTGGGAATCTTGCAGCCAACTGAGAGACAATGAAGCATTTCCTTGCCTCATATCAAAATTAAGTTCACTCTTTGGTTGGGCTGATTTGGGGTTCGCCACTCCCAAATTTGTGCTGTTGAGTTCTAATCCTCAGTTAGAATGTGACTGTTTTTGTAGAGAGTCTTTAAAGAAGTAATTGAGTTAAAATGTCATCAGGGTGGGCCTTGATCCACTATGACTGGTGTCTTTATAAGAGAAGGAGATTAGTACACAAATAGACAGATAGAAGACTATATGAAGATACAGGGAGAAGATGGGCATCTGCAAGTCAAGGAGAGAAGTCTGAGAAGAAATCGACCCTACTGACAAGCTTGATCATGAACTTCTAGCCTCCTGAACTACCAGAAATAAATTTCTGTCATTTAAGGCAACCAGTCTGTGGTACTTTGCTCTGGCAGCCTAAGAAAACTCCTTCCTACACATTTCTACCCACCTGCTTTCGAAAGGGAAATGCCTTGCTATAATGCCCAGAAAAGACAGTGGTGGAAAAACAGCATGAGTATTTCTACAAAAGGATGAAAAAGGAAGTAAACATCTGGCAAGATTTTAGCTCAGATATAAAAGTCAAATGTCCATCGAACTCGGCTGCCTGAAGCAAAGCAAGGAAGCAACGAATGTTCTCAAAAGTTTCTAAGCCAGCATCGCAGAACCAAATTTCCTGCAACTACACACCCTCTCACTGCATCACTCATGTTTGAACCCCAACTGCAAGGCTCACTCTTGCGGGAGAATAACAACAACCCAACAGGCATGAGAGAAATAGAAAAACTATGGAAGACAGACCCAAGAATTTAAAAAAGTATAGCTACCCGAGGATACTTTGTATAGAGCAAATAGTTTTTTTTTTTTTTAAATTTTTTTAATGTGTATTTATATTTGAGAGAGAGAGGGCATGTCTGAGCAAGGGAGGGGGAGAGAGATAGAGAGGGAGACACAGAACTCAAAGCAGGATCCAGGCTCTAAGCTGTCAAAACAGAGCCCGATGTGGGGCTCGAACTCATGAACTTCAAAACCATAACCTGAGCTGAAGTCAGATGCTTAACCAACCTAGCCATCCAGGGACCCCTAGAGCAAATAGTTCTTTATGCCTAATTGGCCCTTGCCATTCTGTGTCAGAGCATAATCAGAGCAGGGTTAAATTGTGTCTGTATACTCTATTTGAAGAGAGGGAAATATGTGATCCATTTTAGAAAAAATTTAAATCAGTTTCAGTGGGGTGTTTGACTATCTGGTAGAGTCAGTTATCATAAAGGATGAGGCGATTCTCCAGTGGGGGGGTCTAGACTGCACAGATAGTTATTGTGGGGCTGACCAAGAGGTCACAGAACTCCCCTAAGCATTAAGAGAGCAGGGCGTGATCTCTCATTCACTGCCTTTCAATAGTGCCTATATCACTGTCTGGACTATATAAGGAGCTCAAAACAGTGTTAAATCCCTAAATGCTGATGTCGCGTTAAAGGGCAGCAAAGAGGTGGGTATGAAGTAGAACTACCGAGACACTGTAAGGATGCAGGTCTGATTCAGGTTTCCCCTCTGACCTTGAAGGCCAGCTAACACCATTAACATTTCTGGGGGCGGGCCTAAAGATGGAGGTTAAGACTAGTCACGCCCTACCTGAGGGTTCTGGGTCCACTCTATAATTGGTTAAAGTTACTGTCAATGATGTGATGCTATATTGATTGGACCCCTATACCTGTGTCACAATTTCCTGTAACTCCCCCTTCCCAAACTCATAAAAGGCCCTGCCCCGCCATATTTGGGGCTCTCAGCATGGATCCACTGCATTGGTAAAGTCTGTGAGCCCGAGCTTAGGCTCGGCCAGCCTAAGCCCGTAATAAAACCACCCTTTGCTTTTGCATGCATGACTCGGTCTCCCTGGTAGTCTCTGGTTTTGGGGGCAATATTAAAATCTGGGCATAACAACACAAGCTCAGGAGAACTTAGGGCCTTCAGGAGGCCAAGGATAGGCCACTCAAAATTGGCATATTGATTATTTAAAATAAAATTTACTTAAGACACAGCCTGTATAAGAATAGTCAGAACTCCTCTGTCTCCCTGAAATCTTCTTTATGAGAAGTACCTATCTGATGCCACACTTACCATCAGAGATGGGAGATTTAGAGGGGTGAAGGCTGTACCAACAACCCTTGTTACTTTTTATCAATGTACTACTCCAGCCCAAATTCTGTATAGAATTCCTTACTAATTGTATAATAGGAAAAGATAGGAGAAAATAGGCAGAGAGGGAAAGGTTAGGACCTGAGGTTTGTCCTAGGTGGGGAAAAACACATATTTTGGAACAATGCTGGGAGCAGCTGACCACAGCAAACCTCCTGGGGCATAAATTTCCTCTTAAGATTGTGACAGACACCACCTACTCCCCTCAGGTTCCCCTCAGGAATTTGCCAATCAAAATATCTAAATAAAATAAGTAGATCATAAAATGCATGCCCCACAAGGAATGATGTGGCCGTAGACCACCCCTCATACAATAGAAACAAGCCAATCAAAAAGGAATGACCAGGCATTTAGTTACGTAGTCCATAAGGGTAGAACCTGGGAAGGAACAAGGGGGAAGGGAAGGGACCGACCAAAACCCTATAAAACAAAATGCCCCCTCTCAGTAAAGAGAGATCTTATTCTATTCTTAACTTTCTTTACCACCTCTTCATTCTTCGAATAAGCAAGACAACAAATCACAGGTATTGAGGTAAAAAAAAAAAAAAATCCTGCAACAATTGAAGCTCCCAATGCCTCATAGATTTATTGTCTATCTAAAAAGTATGAATAAAATATTATGGAAAATAAATAAATAAAGTAAAAAAAAATAAAACGTATGAAAAATGCCTTGATCATTTCTTTAGGTATCAATTTCATTTTTGGGCCTCTGTGCTCCTGTAAATAACCTTTGGGGCTTTTCCCCTCCTGATAATCTGTCTCATGTAAATTATTAGTACAGCTTGAAGAACCTTGGGCCAGCAATCCTCCCCTCAGCCTCTAGTGGGTTGAATGTGTCTACCCACAATTCATGTCCACCTGGAACCTGAAAATGGAGTCTTTGTAGATGTAAATGAAACTGCTTAAAAACATAAAGTTGCACAAAAATCAAAATGGCTGCACTAACGTTTCAGCCTAGGTCGATTTTTAAAGTAACCATCTTCCTCTCTTTTGCACACCTCCCCTTCTTAGCCTTTTGTGTCAGGAACCTGGTACCACCCTGAAAACTACTCTGGAGGCTGGCAGCACCTACACAACTCCTGTTGAAACCAGCTAGGTCCTGTATTTCCCAGTAACTCCCCTCCCTGACCCTTTCCTTCAGGGAGGGGGAAAGAGGTCGGGCTTGCAGTTTTTTCAAGAGCTGCCTGCTGCAGCCTCCTTTGCCAGGCAAAGCTATAAAGTTATTCCTCTCTTTAAAAAAATTTTTTTTTAATGTTAACTTTTGAGAGAGAGAGAGAGACTGAGTGTGAGCAGGGGAGGGGGTTGGAGAAAAGAGAGAGGGAGACACAGAATCCAAAGCAGGCTCCAGGCTCTGAGCTGTAAGCACAGAACCCTATGTGGGACTGGAACCCATGAACCATGAGATCATGACCTGAAACAAAGTCAGATGCTTAACCGACTGAGCCGCCTAGGCGCCCCAAAGCTATCGTTCCTCTTTATCCCAAACTCTTGTCTTACCATTTTTTTCTGGCCCAGAAGCACAGAGGTCGGTGTTTGACAACATTATCAGGGAAGGTGAGGTCCTACTAGATTAGGGTCAACCCTAAATCCAATGACTGGTGTCCCCAGAAGAAGGCCATGTGACACACAGACATGTCAGAGGCGAAGATGGGGATGTGGCACTATAAGGCAAAGGTTGCCAGAGAATGCTGGTAACCACCAGAAGCTAGGAGACAAGGATTCTTCCCTAGAGCCTTCAGAGGGAGCACAGCCCTGCCAACCCACACCTTCATTTGGGACCTTTAGCCTCCAGGACTGTGAGGAAACAAATTTTTGTTGGATTAAACCACCCAGTTTGTCATTATGTGTTGCCAGGAAAACTAATGCAGGACCTGAGAACTGTTTTCGGGGAACATGTAAGAAAACTCGAGATATCATCTTTATTTTGAAAATGATCCTGATGGGGTTTTGGGGTGATGGTGGGGTTCAGAGATGATGGCCAAGAAAGAATAATGATTTTCTTATTAAAGCACAGAGACAGGACCCATGGGCAGAAAGAGCTTCACTGGGTTGTGATTACATACTATGAAGATGGGGGAGTTGCAAGTTAAGAGGAAGTTTATAAAGGGATTTCCATATGCTAAAGAAGATTCAGATTACTGGAGACCTAGCTATTGTCAAGCTAAAGTCGTTTTTCCCTCTAGCAAAGCATTAAGTTTAAGACAATAGGGAGTTCCTGGACTTTAGGCTGTAGGTGAGATAGCCCTTTTTGGGGTAATTATACAGTTTAACCATTTGTTTTCGTTACTTTCCTTTGTTCTTGGGCAGCCTGGAGTACCTAAGGAATATCACACATATCCTACCTGCTGGGTGGGTGGGTGGGTGTGTGTGTGTGTGTGTGTGTGTGTTAGCTTTGCCTTGCCCTCAGCTTGCCTTATGCTCCCTCATCAGTCCTACGGAAAGAAAAGGATTTTTCTTTTGGTGGTGGTAGTGGTGGTGGTGGGTATTATGTTCAAGTATTTTGAAACACCTTAAAAAACAGTCAAACCTAGGGGCACCTGGGTGGCTCAGTCGGTTAAGCCTCCAGCTTCGGCTCAGGTCAGATCTCACATTCGTGGGTTCGAGCCCCGCGTCGGGCTCTGTGTGGACAGCTAGCTCAGAGCCTGGAGCCTGCCTCTGGTTCTGTGTCTCCTTCTCTCTCTGCCCCTGCCCCTCTCATGTTCTGTCTCTCTCTGTATCAAAAATAAATAAAACATTAAAAAAAAAACAGTCAAACATAGATATGTGCACTAATTGCTAGTAGAGACCTCACAATGCAAAATGGCTCAAACACAATAAGTTTTATTCACCACAGTTAAAAAAAAAAAAAAAGGAGAGCATTTTGAGCTAGTTTGAGTCCGTTTCACAATGGTCCAGGCGTTCGCAAATTATATTTGCTGCTGTTAGAAATGTTTTGGCAGGATCTTTCAAGTGGGCAATCTAGCAGTAAATTGAAGCAGCCTTCAAAATTTGCAGACCTGGTGACTCAGCCGTTTCTCTTCCTTCAGTTTTACTTGAGAATGAAGGTGGCATCTAACTAGATGATTCTTGAGCTGCTATCACAGTTTAGTGCAGACCCAGTTTCCCTAACCTGCCTGGTAGAAATCCTTGGAGAAATCCCTTTGGTTCCTTTAGGTCTAGGGAGGGGGCTGGGCAAGTCTGGGGAACACCACCTGAGTTCACATTAGTCACCGGGGGAGTTGTTTCTGTTTCTTAAGTACCTAAGCCGTGATCTTTGGGAGCTGGTGCTACTATGTATTTTTTTTTAATTAGAAAACCTTCTCAAGAAAGCTACATTTCTTTACTTTTCTTTTTTAAATTTTCTTTAATGTTTATTTTTGAGAGAGAGAACAAGCAGGGGAGGGCAGAGAGGGAGACAGAATCTGAAGATTCTGAGCTGTCAGTGCAGAGCCCTGGGCCGACGGGGTTGGAGGGCTGGTGGCTCCAACTCACAAACTGCCATATTATGACCTGAGCTTAAGTTGGATACTTAATGGACTAAGCCACCAGGCGCCCCTGGAGTTACCATTCCTAGTTTCCCCACGGCCTTACAATGCAGGGTCCGGAATCAGAGCCTTAGGGCAGTGAAAGTAAAAAGTTGCACAACAATTTTGTAAATGAATATTTGCTGAAAACATTTTCTCAATATCCTGTTAAAATAACCATGTACAAAACAGCTCAAGTGCAGTAAGATTCCATTTGTACAAAAAAATTATGAGACTGGAAATTAACTTTGGTTATGAGAAATGTCCTCGTTAAGTTAGTTGCACTTAAACAGTTTAAGATCATGAACAATGTTATGTTATATTAAGAAAACTATTTCGAATCTAAGACTTATTTTTCCAGACGACAACGTGGCCCATATTGAGCGGGACAGTCCACTGCCAGGAACTGCCAGGGGAACTCCTAGGAGGTCCGCTTGGAATAGCGGAAGTCAGATCCCGCCCCCAGCGCCGGTGGTCCCACAGCCGCTGCAGGCCAGAACCCCGCCGGCCCGCCCCGCCTGCAGACCCCGCCCCACTTCCGGCTGGTTCACCTCACCCACCCGGATATTCTCCTGGGCCTCGCGCCACCCGCCTTGCTTTCGCTCCGCGCTGCGCCTCAGCTCTGCTGCGGTCTCGCTTCTCCGACGTATTTTGTTTGCGACGCTGTCGTGTAACAGCGCGCTTTACGGCCTCGGGGACGGGGCGAGCCGGCGCCAGGGCCACTCCGGCCGGGAAGCAGCGCGGGCCGTTGAGGTTGATGCCCGGCGGCGGGGTGAGCGCGGCGTCTGGCCGGCTTCTCACTGCCGCGGAGCAGAGGGGTGCCCGGGAAGCGGTGGGGTCGGCGTCCAGGAGCGGCCCGGGAAGCTCCGGCGGCGTCGGCAGAGGAGGAGCAGGCGGCCCCGGGCCGGGCAGTGGATGCCCGGGGGGGCCCGCGGGCAGGATGAGCCTGACTCCAAAGGAGCTCTCGAGCCTCCTGAGCATCATCTCGGAGGAAGCGGGCGGCGGCAGCACCTTCGAGGGCCTGTCCACCGCCTTCCACCACTACTTCAGCAAGGCCGACCACTTCCGCTTGGGCTCGGTGCTGGTCATGCTGCTGCAGCAGCCGGACCTACTGCCCAGCGCGGCGCAACGCCTCACCGCGCTCTACTTGCTCTGGGAGATGTACCGCACCGAGCCGCTCGCCGCCAACCCTTTCGCCGCCAGCTTCGCGCACCTGCTCAACCCCGCGCCGCCGGCTCGCGGCGGCCAGGAGCCAGACCGGCCGCCCCTTTCAGGTACGCCGGGGCTGCCCGTCCCTGCAGAATCCTGATGTGCGCTGTGGGCAGATCGGGAACTTCCCACCTATCCTCATGCGAGTTCATCCGCAAGTGAAATTTTTTATTTTTGAAATTATCTACCCCCACCCCCGTCCCCAAATATGGAGAGGTGGTAGCTTAATTACAGAGTCAGGGCACCACGAATTATTCCTCTCAACTGTACAAGGCCGTGAAATCATGCAGCTGAGTGGGGCTTGACAGTTTGAGCAACTCAGTCGCACTTCGTTCTTGTTAAGCCCCTTTAAGATGTGTGACGTTGTAACTAATGACACTCTGCTCGTGCTTTAAGTCTCAGTCAAGTAAAAAGAAGTCGTTCAGAACCCGAAGAAGTTGTTGGGCGGAAATAGACATTCAACGGTGTTTAAGGACTTTGCAACAACTTCCGTTGATTTGTTGGGTGTCCCTGGATCATGTGATGGGGGCAGAGGATAAAAGGTGGTCTCAAATCTACGGCCTAAGTTAGAAAACGCATGACTACTGGACGTTAGGGAAAATGTGTATTTGTGCAACATTGGTGTGATCAAACCTGTGGGTTTCATTTGAGGCTGCCTTTTCGTTTTAACTCAAAGACATGCTGTATGAATCTTGACTTTGGAAGAAGACACAGCCAAGAAAAAGGGCACAGAGGGCATGGTGATTAGCGATAAGGGTCTTGGAAGACCAAGTGTGTTGGTGGGAAACAGTTTGATCTTACAGTACTCAACCCGTGGGAAAATGAGCAAAAACACTGTATGGGTAGCGGCCGGTATACAGGGAGTTAAAAGGTGAAGGCAGTGGGTTTTGAAGTGGTACCATGAAGTTTTTCATGGCATAGGAGGGTTTCTACTTCTCAGGCTACTTGTTGTTCATGCTTGGCACCCCGCTTTGGACCTAAAGCATCTTCTAGTTGGTTTCCTGCAGTTCTCTTATGTAAGAAAGGCATATTTTGTGTTGGATAAGATTCCTTTAGAGTACTAGTACTGAACCAGGCTTTCAGGGAGTTTGAGAATCCCCAGAAAGTAATGGAACATATCATGTGTTGTCAAAACCCTTAGCAGAGGATGAGGACATTGTGGGGTTTACTCAGAGAACGCTTTGAATTCTGAAGGCCAGGTTAGGCAAAGGAAGGATGACTTAGGTCATTCTCAAATGTAGTGAGTGTAAACCTAGATGTAGACCATAGGCTGCATTACTTTTATTAAAGCAGGGATGATGCTTAAATAGACAACAGGGAATATCAACGTTAAGGCTTATCTCGTATGTCTAGGGTGAACATCTAATGGATATATTTTTAAAGTTTTTCAGATGATTCTAATGCAGAGCTAGGGTTGAGGATGTATTTAAAAGTAAGCAAGATGGCTTCTCTTCACTCAAGCTAGCAGTCTGGTTGGGGAGACATGAATGTAGTCATAACCAGTGTAGTAAGAGTTGTACTGGATGTCACATATAAAATGTTTGGTAGCACAGAGGACCAGCTACCTGTGAGGCTGGAGAGGCGATTAGAGGTGGAGCAGGGGGTGTGTGAGGGAAGGGTGTGGCCCTGTGTGGTGTTCTTAAAGAGCTTATATCGGATGTTTTGAAATCAGGACTTCTAGAACCTGGAAGATTTTGTGCAACTGGAGTGTAGGATATGTGGGTTGGAGGGGAGTTCAAGAGATGAGATTTGGAAAGTGGGTCAAGACTAGATTATGAAGGGACTTACAATGGTGCAGAAGTTTGGGTTTAATCCTGTGTAAACAGTTAAGTATTGTGAGCAGATTTGTACCTAGAAATATGACTAAGGGGTAAGTGGGAGTGTGGACTGTGGGTGATGGGTGGGCAGAGTCAAAACTGGGAGCTGGAAGAAGTAGGAAGGCTGTCCTGTAGTTCAGGCCAGAGAGGAGAGGAGGGAGCAGAGTCCGGCGACAGTGTCCCTGCGGGATGGATGAGGCTTGGTGAGCCATGGATGTGGAACAAAAGGGAACAGCAGTCAGCACTGTGGGAATTTTGTAGTTTCCCTGTGTATTGAAGCAGGTTTGAGAGTGTATTTGTCCTGCTAATGATGTTTCCTGGTCTCTTCAAGTTGTATAGTTGATTGCAGGAGTAGAGGAGAAAAGCATTTTTTTTAAAGTTTATTTAATTTCAGGGTCACCTGGGTAGCTCATTCATTTGAGTATCTAACTTTGGCTCAGGCCCTGAGCTGACGGTTCATGGGTTTGGGCCCTGATTTGGGCTCTGTGCTGACAGCTAGGAGCCTGGAGCCTGCTTTGGATTCTGTGTCTTCCTCTCTCTCTCTCTCTGTGTCCCTCCCCTGCTCCTGTTCTGTCTCTCAAAAGATAAACATTAAAAAAAAAAAACTTATTAGAGCACAAGCAGGGGAGGAGCAGAGAGAGAGAGAGAGAGAGAGAGATATCCCACAAACCAGGAGATCAAAACCTGACTGAGCCATCCAGCCGCTCCAACAACAAAAGTGTTTCTGAGCACTGTAGTTTTTTATTTGTTTTTGCTTGCATGTGTAAGCTATAGCCTTTGCATGTTGGAAACATAGTTAGAAAAACCCCAAGTTTTGTTGATATTGCCACAAACAGTTTCAAATGACATATTAAATTACATTTTCATAAATGTATATATTTGGTTAACTGAAACTTAATTTTGATTTTGTCTTAAAAATATGTGAATAGAAATGGCAAGTAGCCAATGCTAATTTTACCAGAGTCAAGTTTATTTTAAAAAATAACCATTGGAGAAATTGTTATACATTTTTGTTTACAGGATTTTTACCTCCTATAACTCCACCAGAAAAGTTTTTTCTTTCCCAGCTGATGCTGGCACCCCCAAGAGAACTCTTCAAAAAAACACCTCGACAGATTGCATTGATGGATGTTGGAAACATGGGCCAGTCTGTGGACATTAGTGGGCTTCAGTTAGCCCTGGCTGGTAAGGACTCGGAATCATTGGTTCAGGTATTCTCGTGTGGTGGCACAAGGCCTTTTTTTTTTTTTTTTTTTTAGCTTCTCCACTTAAATGAAGGTCTTTGTAACTGTGCTAAAAGCTTAGTAACTTCTTTGAGAAACAGCTTCAGTATTGGATCCTTGCTAATATGGCATAGAAATTCATTCTGAGTTTTCAGCTGAATTGATTTCTAATTTAAGAAGAATGCTGGATAAAATTTTAGTCTGCTTAAAAATTTTTTCTTGGTGTCAAAATGATCTACAGATTCAGTGTAATTTCACTTCCAGTCCTAATGTGTTTTGCAGGTATAGAAAAACCCATCATAAAATTTACATGGAATCCCATGGGACCCTGAATAGTCAAAGACAGTTTCTCTTGGAACCTGTTGAGAATCATCTGACGATATAAGAAGGGTTTATTTCTGGGCTTTCTATTCTATAATAATTGCTTTGTCTGTCTGTATTGTACTTCCATACTTCTGATTACAGTCGCTTTGTAGTAAGTTTTGAAATCAGGACATGTGAAACCTTCACTGTGTCCTGTTTCAGGATTGTTTTGGCACCTTCTGTGTTATACATAAAAACGAATGAATGGGTTCTCTTGAAGCAAAAGCATGTTGTGATAGAAAATAGGAGGACTTTCTTGATCTGGATGGTCAGCAGGAGTGTCTCTAGGGAAGGTAAGAAGAGGAACCTTTTGCTTAACTGTTTTGAGCAAAAATATGGATGAATGGGTCTAAACCACTTGAGAGTGATTTATTAGGGAAATTCTAATATACAGACAAATTTTTGAGCCCTTGATCTTGTGATTGAGTGAGCTGCAGTATTAATTAATTTTGACAGTTTCCTATCCTTAGATTGAATGTGACATTTGGTTTGTTAACATAAGATGACATTGTTCAATAAACTACTTTTTCCTAGAAGCATTCTGAACCTCGAACCTAACTTTTTAACTCCTGGGTATCAACAATGTAACAGTGGTTATTTTCTGAAAGGAAGAGAAATCTTTATAAGACTTATAAGATTGAACACAAATATTTATTTGTCACTAGTTCTAGATAC
Organism: Suricata suricatta; assembly: GCF_006229205.1. Lineage (NCBI taxonomy): Eukaryota > Metazoa > Chordata > Mammalia > Carnivora > Herpestidae > Suricata > Suricata suricatta. The sequence continues at coordinate 86,226,996 of NC_043703.1, read as the reverse complement.
AACTGTTCATAGAAACAAAATATGATAATTTAAAAAAGATAACATGAAGCTGGGTACAGAGGTGATAGGCAATTTTAGTCACCTTACCTTCAGAAGGGATATGTATTCTGAGGATTCTAGTTTTGTTTTTAATTAAGTAAGAATCTGATTTCCCTTGCAACTTAGGATGATTTGAGTTAATAAGTTTGTGAGAAAAATTAAAAAAAAAATTTTTAATCTTTATCTTGAGAGACAGAGACAGAGAGCGAGTGGGGAAGGGGCATAGAGAGAGGGAGACAGAATTTGAAGCAGGCTCCAGGCTCTGAGCTGTCAGCACAGAGCCTGACACAGGGCTCGAACCCATGACCGTGAGATTATGACCTGAGCTTGATGTCCACACTTAATTGACTGAGCAGCCCAGGCACACCAGTGTGAGAAAATTTTAAAGGATATCAGGCCCAGAAAATAATGTGTTGGTCTTGAGAAAATTTGGCACAGTGGCTAAGCTTGTTGCTTGCTGTCCCCTACCCAAATTGAAGATGTCCTAATCCATTCATTTTTACAAGTACCCCCCCCCTCCAAAAACAACCGGTGATCCACCTCTCTTCTCTGGAGTTGGCTACACATAGATGATCTTTGCAGATCCCCTCAGTTCATAGGTTTTGTGGTAGGGTTCATGGAGCAGAGGCGTACTTATGGAGGATGCCTTTGCATTTTTTTTAACTTTAATTAAACAGGCAAACAAGTTAAACGGAAGTAACTTTTACTCTGTTTAACAATGTCAGTATTCATTTTAGAGGTTTTACTAAAGATTCCTGACAACCTGCACTTAGTATTGTACCACACAATGTGCCAATTTAAACATTTTCCCTACATTTTGGTCAAGAGTATGTTAAGTTTTCATGCTTTAACAATTTGAGATGAGAAAATGGCATCTCAGGATAATTAGCATTTTTCCTTAAATGAACAAGTTGAACATGTTACAGATCTTTCATGTCTGGCCATTTTTCCATTGGATGGATGGTCTTTTATTAACACTGGTAGCTCTTTAAGGAATTAGGACTTTAGCTCTGTGTTTTCAATATTACAAAATCTGAAATATGTAATTTCATAAAACCTGCAGGCACATCTTAAGGAATTATAAAGTGACCCTGGAGCAACCAGTATCTAGGGTAAGAAATGGAATAGTTTCAGGACCTCAAGGCTCTCTCTTTCTCTTACTAGCTGCTCCCTTCCTTTCCCATCACGAACCTGACTTTTGTGATAATCATTCATGATTTACTTTATAGCCCTCCCTTCTGTGCATGCCTATAGTTTGATTTTGGATGATCATAGACTTGACATGTATATGGAATCATACAGTGTTCTTTTGGGTGTTGATTGTAAGATGAATCCACATTGATGGTATAATCGTAGTGGTTTGTCTGTTTTACTATTGATGGACGTAATGTTATGAACATTCTGGTCCATTCTCCTAGTGTACGTAGGAAAGTGTTTCCTTCAGCAAGAAAGATAAGCACTGGGAAAGCTTTACTAGCTAATGACAGATTATTTCCCAGAATTGCTATGCCACGTTTCATTCCCATTAGCAGTGTGAAGTCACCTGACATTGTCTACATCTGATAATTTCAGATTTGTTAATTTTTGTTAACCTGGAGGGTATGTAATAGTATCTTATGTTTTGACGATTTCCCTACCCCGTTCCAATGTGATTGAACATTTTTTCAGATGTTTATTAGCTATTAAAGCCTTTTTAAATAAAATGCTTGTTGAGGTCAGCCCATTCTTTTTTAAAACATTGATTTATAGGAGTTTTTTGCTCCTTTTTTTTCCCCTTAAGAAATTAAAGTATAGTTGACTTACACTATTACATTAGCTTCAGGTGTACAACTCCTGGTGATTTAACAGTTGTGCACATTTGCTCGGTGGTCATCCTGCTAGGGGTCGTTACCATACAGAGTTATTGTATTATTGACAGTGCTATAACCTATGCTGTACTTTTCATGTCCATGATTTATTTATAACTGGAAGTTAGTACCTCTTTATCCCCGTCACCTATTTTGCCCATCCTCTTCCTTCTGTCCCCTCTGACAGCCACCAGTTTGTTCTCTGTCTTTAAGAGTCTGTTTGTGGTTTTATTTGTTTCATATTTTTAGATTACACGTAGAAGTGAAATTATACGGTATTTGCCTTTGTGTGTCTGACTTATTTCAGTTAGCATCATACCTTCTAGGTCCATCCATGTCACAAATGGCAAGATTTCACTCTTTTTTAATATTCCTTTTCACATACTCCATTTTGTGTGTGTGTGTGTGTGTGTGTGTGTGTGTATCACATTTTCTTTATCCATTCATCTATTGATGGACACTTATTGCTTCCATATCTTGCATTATAAACAATGCTGCAGTAAACATAAGTGTGCACATGTCTTTTTGAAATAATGTTTCTGTTTTCTTGGGGTAAATATCCAAAAGTGGGATTACTGATTCCTATGGTACTTGTGTTTTTAGTTTTTGAGGAATCTCCATACTGGTTTCCAGACGGGCTGCACCATTTACATGCTCACAGTCCACGTGGGTTTCCTTTTCTCCACATCCTCACTAGCCCTTGCTGTTTGTGTTCTTGATACTAGCCATTCTGACTGGTGTGAGGTGATACTATGGTTTCGATATGCATTTCTCTCATAATCCGTGATGCTGAACATCTTTTCATGTGTCTGTTGGTCATCTGTGTATGTTCTTTGGGAAAATGTCTGTTCTGGTCCTCTGCCCATTTTAAAATCTGATTACTTGGGGTTTTGTTGGTGTAGTACTTTTATTTATTTTGCTTATTAACCCCTTATCAGATACATCATTTGCAAATAGCTTCTCTCGTTTCGTAGGTTGTCTTTATGTTTTATTTATGGTTTCCTTTGCTGTGCAAAAACTCTTATTTTGATGTAGCCTCAGTTGTTTGTTTTTGCTTTTGTTTCCCTTGCCTGGAGAGATCTATGTATAAATACGTTGGTAAGGCCAATGTCTGAGAGTTTATTGCCTATGTTTTTATCTTAGAAGTTTTATGGTTTCAAGTCTTATATGTAGGTCTTTTATCCATTTTGAGTTTATTTTTGTGTATGGTGTAAGACAGTGGTCTAGTTTCATTTTTTGCATGTAGCCAACCAGTTTTCTCAGCGCTATTTATTAAAGAAATAGTCCTTCGGAGCTTTGCTTTCTGTGAGTGGGCAAGTTTCCTGTGCTCTCTCTTTTGTCACCCCACCCCCTCCTTGCTTGTCCCAGGGGGATCAGGGACCCTCACCCTCCTGAGGCCCAGCTGGGGAAGAAAAAACATAGCAGCTTCAAAATTGGTTGAAGCTGGCTGTTTGCCCAGCCTCTTCCACCCCACCCATGTCTGTGAGCCCAGGTCTGGTGTGACTGTTGGAAGATGCTTGTAGCAAGGGACCCTGGGCTAGGGTGTTGGGCTAGGGTGGCGCACTGAGCAGTAGAGGTGGTGAGGGGTGAGGGAGCCATGCTGAATTCTGGTTGGCATTCCCCCCCTTGTGCAAGATGGGGAGGCTGGGGGTGGGGCAGCCTCAGCTTGGTTCATTTGTGAGATAAATCTGGAGGAGAAGCACCGTTATCCCGTTGCATTATTTGAGCAAAAAACTACTGTAAATAACTTTTGTTTTTGTCTTTTGTCAAATAAAGTTTGTTTTTGGTTTTTGTTTCGTTTTTAAAAAATAAAATAAAATAAAATAAAGAAATAGTCCTTTCCCCTAATCGTATATTCTTGCCTCCTTTTTTGTAGATTAATTGGTCATATACACATGGGCTTATTTCTGGGCATTCTATTCCACTCATTGATCTGTGTGTCTGTTTTTGTCCCAGTACTATACTATTTTGATTACTATAGCTTTGTAGTTAGTTTGAAATCCAAGAGCAAGATACTTCCAGCTTTATCTTCTTTCAAAAGATTGCTTTGGCTATTTGGGGGTCTTTTGTGGTTCCATACAAATTTTAGGATTATTTGTCTTAGTTCTGTGAAAAATGTACTTGGCATTTTAATAGGGACGGCGCTGAATTCTGTAGATTGGGTAGTATGGACATTTTAATAATACTTGTTCCTCACAGCCATGAGCCTGGAATATCTTTCCATTTCTTTGTCATCTTCATTTTCATTAGTGCTTTATTATAGTTTTCAGAGTGCAAATCTTTTACCTCTTTGGTTAGATTTATTCCTTGTTATCTTATTATTGGTGCAGTTGTAAATGGGATTGTTTTTCTTGATTTCTCTTTCCACTAATGTTCAGAAATGCAACCGATTTTCTGCATGTTGCTTGTGTATCCTGTGATTTTAGTGAGTTTATCAGTTGCAGCAGTTTTTCGGTGGGAGTCCTTTGGGTTTTCTATACATTAGTATCATGTTATGTGCAAATAGTGGAGGTTTTACTCTTTCTCACCAGACTATTTTCTGTCTGCCTGCTGTGGCTGGGATGTCTAGTGTTGGTTAATAACAGTGGTGCGAGTGGACATGCCTGTCCTGTTCCTGACCGTAGGAGGAAAGCTTTCGTCTTTTCATCATTGAGTGTGGTCTTAGCTGTGGGTTTGTCATATATATCCTTTATTATGCTGAGATTTGTTCCCTGTATACCCATTTTATTAAGATTTTTAATCATGAACGGCTGTTGAATTTTGTCAGATGCTTTTTTTGCATCTATTGAGATAACATCAGTTTTATCTTTCACTTTGTTAATGTGTATCACATTGGTTGATTTATGAATATTGAACCATCCTTGCAACCCAGGAATAAATTCCAATTGATCATTTATTTTCTAATCTTTATTTACTTCCTTCTGCTGGTTTTAGGTTTTGCTCTTCTTTTTCTAGTTCCTAACAGTGTAAAGTTAGGTCATTTGAGATTTTTCTTGCTTTTGAGGTGGGTCTGTACTACTTTAAACTTCCCCCTTGGAGCCACTTTTGCTGTACCCCAAAAGTTTTGAACTCCTGTGTTTTCATTTTCATTTGTTTCCGTGTGCTTCCTTACTTCCTGGTTGGCCGATTCATTGCTTAGGAGCCTGTTATTTAACTTCCATCTATTTGTGTCTTTCCAGTTGTTTTCTTGTGGTTGATTTCTAGTTTTATAGCATTGTGGTCAGAAAAGATGACTTTGATCTTTCTGAATTTGTCAGGGCTTGTTTTGTGGGCCAGTATATGATCTGTTCTGGAGAACATTCCATGTGCACTTACTTGAATGTGTATTCTGCTGTTTTAGGATGGAATGTTCCGAATACATCTGTTAAGTCCATCTGGCCCAGTGTGCCATTCAAAGCCACTATTTCCTTATTAATTTTTCCTTGAGATGATCTGTTCACTGATGTGAGTAGGGTGTTAAAGTTCCCTACTATTATGTAGTACTATTCATTTCTTCCTTTATGTGTGTATTTGCTTTATATATTTGGGTGCTTCTATGTTGGGTGCATAAATACCCACAATTGTTATATCTTCTTGTTCGGTTGTCCCTTTTGGATTATACAATGCCCTTCTTTGTCTCTTAGTAGTTTTTGTTTAAAATTTTTTATGTTTTTTATTTATTTTTGAGAGACAGAGACAGCGCGAGCAGGGGAGGGTTAGAGAGAGAGGGAGACACAGAATCTGAACCAGACTCCAGGCTCTGAGCTAGCTGTCAGCACAGAGCCCAGGGGCTCAAACCAATGAACTGTGAGATCATGACGTGAGCTGAAACTGGACGCTCAACTGACTGAACCGCCCAGGCGCCCTTACAGTCTTTGTTTTAAAGTCTAGTTTATTCTGGGGCGCCAGACTGGCTTATCAGTTAAGTGGCCGACTTCAGCTCAGGTCACAGTCTTGCGGTCCATGAGTTCGAGCCCCAGCCCTGTGTTGGGCTCTTGCCTGACAGCTCAGAGCCTTGGAGCCTGCTTCAGATTTTGTGTCCCCCTCTCTCTCTGCTGCTTCTCCACTTGTGCTCTCTCTTTCAAAAATAAACATTAAAAACTAAAGTGTATAAAGTCTAGTTCATCCTGTATAAGTATTGCTACCCCCCCCCCGCCCCCATCCATTCGCGTGGAATATCTTTTTCTATACCTTCACTTTCAGTCTGTGTCTTTGGGTCTGATGTCTGACATGTCTTGTGGGAAGTATGTAAATGGGTCTTGTTTTTTAATCCATTCAGTGACTGTCTTTTGACTTAAAACTAAATGTGCATTTAGTTCATTTAAAGTAAGTATTCATTGATATGTACTTTTTGCCATTTTGTTGTTTGCGGATTGTTTTTATAATTCACCGTTCTTCTCTTGCTCTCTTTCCTTGTGATTGGATCTCTTTATTTAGTGTTATGTTTGAATTGCTATTTTATATGTTACAGGTTTTTGGTTGGTGGTTACTATGAACTTTATATATAATATTCTTAGTATATACTAGTCTAAATTAACTTGATGGTTGGTTGTTTGAACACATTTTGAAAGCACTATCCTTTGACCTCCCCACCTTACCCCTGGCTCCATATTTTATGTATGTATCATCATATTTTACATCTTTTTATTTTGTGCCCCTTATGTAATTATTGTAGATATAATTGATTTACCACTTTTAACCTTCATACTAGCTTTATGAGTGACCTACTACCTTTAGTATACATTTGCCTTTACCAGTGCATTTTTTTCTTTTCATAATTTTATTCTAACTATGGCTTTTTGTTTTTCACCTATAGAAGTCCCTTTAACAGTTGTAAGGCTTGTTCAGTGGCCATGAACTGTAACTTTTGTTTGTCTGGGAAACTATCTGTCCTTCACTTCTGAGTGATAACCTTGCTGGGGCAAGTACTTTTGATTGTAGGGTTTTCCCCAGCACTTTGAATGTCATTCCACTCCCTTCTAGCCTGCAGTTGCTGCTGAAAGAACATCTGAGCCTTTGGGGGTTTTCCTTGTAACTGTGTGCTTTTCTCTTGCTGCTTTTAAGATTCTGTTTTATCTTTTAATTTTTGACATTTTAATTATGTGTCTAGATATGGACCTTCTTGGGTTCGTCTTATGTAGGGTTCTCTGTGCATCTTAGACTTGGCTGGTTGTTTCCTTCCCCAGGTTAGGTAGGTTTTCAAAATGATTTCTTCAAATAAGTTTCCTCCTCCTTTTTCTCTTCTTGTGGGACCCCCTACTGCAAGTGTCATGCCTGATGTTGTCATCTCTCATATCCTCTAACCTATCCTTATTAAATATGTTTTTCCTTTTGCTGTTGTGCTTCGGTGTGTTCCATTACGCTGTCTTGCAGATCACTGATCCTTTCATCTGCCTCTGCTGTTTATTCTAGTGTAGTTTTTATTTCAGTTATTGTATTCTTCAGGTCAGTTCTGAGTTTATTCACTTTCCTCTCAGGTCCATCTTTATGACCATTACGTGAACTCTTCCTCAGGTAGATTGCTTATGTTTCCTGTAGTTCTTTCCTGAGGTTCAGAACATATTCCTGTCTCATTTGGTCTGACTGTGTTTCTATAAGGTATGTCACTTACATCTCTTGGACTTGAAAGTAGTGGCCTTATGTAGAAAATGCCCTGTGGAGCCCATTAGTTTCATACCCCCTCGTCACCAGTCTGCACTATGGATACCCCTGTGTGGGCTGTATGAACCCTCCTGTTGGACTGGCCCGCGGTGGGTGGGGGTGCTCTCGTGGGTGTGACTGGCCCCCAGCCCAACTCGCTGAGCGCCTGGCTGCAGCTGCTGCTGGCCTGTTGGTGGGTTTTTAGCTCCTGGTTTATTTGTATGGGGGGGGGTGGAGAGGATGTATATATATATATTCTGAATCTAACCTTTTATTCATATGTGTTGCAGACAGCTTTTCCCAGTTAGTAGTTTATTTTTTTACTCTCCTTGTGGTGCCCTCAATTAAAAAATGTCTCTTATTTTTACCCTTTTTCAGAACGCCAGTCTGAATTGCCAACCCAAAGTAAGGCTAGCTTCCCTAGTATTCTCAGTGACCCAGACCCAGATTCTTCTAATTCTGGATTTGACAGCTCGGTTGCCTCTCAAATCACAGAAGCTTTAGTCAGTGGACCAAAGCCACCTATTGAAAGTAGGTATATACTGTTTTGTACTTGGTTTTATTTTACCAGCATCTGGAGACTTTGGATTATCTAAAACATGGTGTTATTTTTGTTGCTGCTTAAACTTGAAATCAGTGAGAAGCCTAGTTATAGTGTCTTGTAGAACATAGTGGAGATGGTCTATGTTCTTCTTGAATAAAATTACATGCCAAGCTTTTTATTATCAGCATTCCTGAATATATAAACTCTGATTTTACTGAAATGAGTCTTCTGTAATATATTAACTTTTATAGCTCTTCATTAATCTTATCAGCGTCATAACCTTCTCCATTGTAAAGTTCTAATGATCTTATAGTTTTTAATCTAATTCAAAGAAAACACCTACTGAACTTGAAATAACATAGCTGCATCTTTTGGTTTTAGGCTTCTATGTGGTTTTAGTGATGAAGGCATTCTTTATCCTTAGGGATAAGAAAATGTTCTCCAAATCATAGTATCACCAGGAGTTTAAAACTTATGTGACTTTAATGCCATTAATAGATCTTTGGCATAAATGGGTTTAATATTTGAAGTCTAAGCTGAATACAAAAGTGTGCCTGAAAGGCCCAAGGCACATACTGGTTTTCATTTAATATTTGCTTAGGTACAACTTTGTGTTGCAGAAGCCACCAGAAAGGTATATGAAAAGCAAATCAGTTGGATCAGAGTTTGGCCAAGCATGTTGTACCTCACGGGAATGTTTTCGTTATAACATAAGTAGTGCTTCTCATCAAGTGTTAAAACTTTTCTTTTTATAAGTGGTCTGATGAGAGATTGAGATGCTAGTCCTGCTAGATGGAAGGTGCTAGATGTAAGTGAACAGAGGGTATAGTTTAAGATAAACTGATGATCCTCAGCCAGAAAACATTTTCAATTAAACTATTCTCAAACTTGGCAGGGGATAGGACCCATGATCAGAATAGGCCATTTTAGGCCCTGTGTGGAAACTGGAGTATTAGGAAATTTGTTCAGCAAAAATCCCAGCCAACATTTATTTTTGTGGGTTTATAACTTAGGGTTCAGGCTTGTTTCATAAAACAGTTGCAGTATTGAGTCACTGCATTTTCCTATTGTTTTACTGTTTTATGAAAATGAATATGGGATTTGTGACTTCAGGGGGTTATGAAAGTATCTGAATTCTTTGGGAATGTCAGGGCAACTGTACTTTTTTGTCTCCTGCCATTTCATTTCCACATAATTTGCCACCTAAAGGTTAGAAGACACAAAGAAAAAACCAGCACAAATAATAGTGGTCTGTGAATAAAATCATAATTAATGGGGTGCCTGGGTGGCTCAGTCGGTGAAGTGTTCAACTGTTGATCTCAGCTCAGGTCTTGATCTCCGAATTGTGAGTTCAAGCCCCACATTGGGCTCTGCACTGGACATGAAGCATACTTTAAAAAAAAAAAAAAAGCAGTAACTGAGAATAGGAAGAGTGAGATTAAATAGCATTTCATTTTTCCCCTCAGAACTCTTACCAGTATGTGAAGCTGTATCATTTTGCTTGTTAAGTGGTGATCATGCTTGAATTAAAAATCGTCATCACGGTAATGCCTTTGCCTCTCTTGAAAAATAAATTTGGTCTCTGGCATAATAATGTTTTATCAGTATTTCATTTTGTTGGCATCCTGAATAAAACCCTGACTTTCTGTATTGTTTCTGCTTTGGATTTTGAGGTCTGCGAGTTTTGTCATCTTTATACATGTGCATAGATAGTAGCTTACTGATGAAGCGAACATTCCTCCTCTCATTACAGGCCATTTCCGGCCAGAGTTTATTCGTCCACCACCTCCACTCCACATTTGTGAGGACGAGCTGGCTTGGCTGAACCCAGCAGAGCCCGACCACGCGATTCAGTGGGACAAATCAATGTGTGTCAAGAACAGCACTGGTGTGGAGATCAAGCGAATAATGGCCAAAGCCTTCAAAAGCCCCTTATCTTCTCCGCAACAAACACAGGTATATATTTATTGTAGGTATTTTATTTTAATCTTTCACATGATAAATGACCAATAAAATGACCCTGCCTATAAGGAGCCAGCAAGAAGAGTGTTCTGGATCCAAGGAGTCTTGGATCTCTGGAGCTTTGTTCTGCCCCTCCCACTGGTCATGGAGAACGACTGGTGACTCAACATGTGTCAACACTTACTTGGGACCATTTTGAGTCTGGGAGAGGAGGAGTAGGATGGATAGTTTCGGCACTTTGCAACATTTTGAGATTTGCTGGACACTAACTCTACTAAGGGTAAGCAAGATTAACATTTTATGGAAGAAGAAAATGAGGCCCAGGGAAGGTATGCTAGCCACTGTCACACAGCTGGTTAGCGCTGGATTGGAGATTTAGAGAACCCTCACTATTCTTCATGTAAGCCTCCCTGGGTGGGGAAAGGCAAGGATACCCGGTGGGTGGTTTCTGTTTGGTGAATCTAGCTTTGCATACTTTCACAGTAGACCTTGTGAAGACATATGGACGCTTCCGATCTGGTTTACCACTGAAAATGTTACTTTCAGAGTCAAATAACAGCGGTTAGCAGTTCACTTTGGCAGGCCATGCTAAAACACAGCCCGCTGTGGTGTGTGCAGACAGGTGGGGCAATGAGCATAAAGGATTTGTAAGAAAAACCACTTAGTTGGCAGAACTGTTTTTTAAGATGTTTATCTGGATTGCGTCGCATGAGTAGGGCCTGAACTGTACAGCCCTGCGCGGTGAGGCCCCGCAACAGGACAGTGGTCTCCTCCAGTCATGCTTCTCTCCTCAAGTGTCTGCTCTCTGCCTGGGGCTGCACTCTGGTTTCCCATGTTCCCCAGGTCTCTGTGCTTTTCTGGAGAACTGGTTGGCAACTAAAGATTATTTCTGGTTATAACAGAGGATAGGGAAAGCCTACAAAGGTGTCAAGGATGACACCTTCAGGTTAAGGATTGTTACTGTTATAATCCACACACTATTCCATCCAACCAGACAATACTGAGCCTGGTTTAATGTCCTGGAAAGGGATGACTAGCATTTCTATAGTCTTGAAGGTATCTGCATTTTAGTATCTTTACAGTTTAAATGTAAATTTAAAAATTAACACAAGATTATAGTGGGTTTCAGGGAAGAAATTGCAAAGTTGGTTCAATGTAGATAATTTTAGAGTTTGTTTTTGTATACAGGAAAGAGAATATTAGACTCAAGAACCTCTCCCTTTTTAAAAATTTGTTTTTTAGCTCCTGGGTGAATTGGAAAAAGACCCCAAACTTGTTTATCATATCGGCCTCACTCCAGCCAAACTTCCAGACTTGGTGGAAAACAACCCTCTGGTAGCTATAGAAATGCTGCTGAAGTTGATGCAGTCAAGCCAGATCACGGAGTATTTTTCAGTTCTGGTCAACATGGACATGTCTCTGCATTCAATGGAAGTTGTAAACAGGTAAGTTTTTATACTTGATCAGGTGCGTGGGGTGGCGAGGTGTATGTAAATCTAGATCCTGATTTTTTTTTTGGATCCTGATTAAATAAAATGACCAGAAGGGAAAAACCGGCAACAAATTTTAAGTTAGGGTTTTTGTTTTTACCTTCTTGAAATGGTACTAAAGACTGTGTCTTTTTAAGCTAATCAGCCTCAGCCAGTAAGGAAGAGCCAAGTAATCACAAGTATGTGTACAAGAGTGTTGTTTTTGGGGTATAAGAGAGCAGGCATGAGGTTTTCAACTTTTTCTGTCACTGGCAAAACCGGTCAGCTGCTTGTTGAAAACACACTGCTGCATGTCTGTTCTCCTGCTCAGGCTTTTCCCTCCGGGGAAGACTCCCTTCTGGGCTGCTCCTGTTCCCGACCTCCCGCTCAGTGCCAGCTTCTTCCCTTCACTATGTTCTTATAGCACGTTTTCACCAGCTGTTTGGTATTTAGTCCTTTTTATCCTTTTTATCAGGATTCTTTCTAGAGAATAATTTCAAGGACGAGGTCAGTTCTTTGTGCCCACCTGCCCCCCCATTTCAAGTGACCATAGCACTTTGCTCAGAGCACTGGTTCCCTGGTGCTTTATGGGAAAAGGTTCTGTAGTCAAAGAAGTTAAGAATTCCTTTTGGAAACTCATACTGTATAGTTTGCGTAGCATACCTTTATCTGAACATGGAATTCCCATCTTTTTGTTTTCCTTTAAATATTCCACAAAATCCTTTGGAAAATACCAGCTTCCCTCTTGGAGATGCTAATGTGTCACCAATGCCTTCTATCATTCTATCCGGGTCTCTACCACTGTGTTCCTGAGTGTGCCACACTCATCCCAGATCCAGCTCTTCCTCACGTCATGGACTAGGTTATAAGGAATACTTCAAGGTCTCAGTTTTAGGCCACTTGACCTTTCAAGGCTTTTCCTGTTTTTTTTTTTCATTTGCACTGCTTTTTGCAAGCCCCTCATTTTAGCCTGTAATTATAGTGTCCTCTTAATTAAATTATACTGTCTTGGACGTACCACCTCACATAGCACTTATGTGTAATTGGGGTTTAGTAAATGTTACTTATTAGAGTTTGAAGACCATTAACTACAAATTAGGATTCAACCAAGAACACAGAGAAATGTGATAAAAAATACAAGGAATTTTCATGTGTAATGCTAAGTGTAGACTTAAAAAAAATGAAGTGCCATATATTAACAAATGGGGGTGGCGCAGGCTTATTTGCATCAAGTATGTTTAAGTAGGTAACTGATCATATATCAGAAATTTTCACTAAATGACCAAAGAGGAATTTTATATTTTATGGCTAAGAGGTTTTTTAACAGCCCTTTTTAACTTTCTGAAACAGACTAACTACAGCTGTTGACCTACCTCCAGAATTCATTCACCTGTACATATCAAACTGCATCTCTACTTGTGAACAAATTAAGGATAAATATATGCAGGTAAGTAGCAGAAATTTTTGTAAATTTTATAAATACCTGCCAAGAAAATGGGTACACTGAAATTTGCTTTCTCTTTTTCAGAATCGTTTGGTGCGTCTTGTGTGTGTCTTTCTCCAGTCCTTGATTCGCAACAAAATAATTAATGTGCAGGACTTGTTTATAGAAGTGCAGGCATTCTGTATAGAATTCAGTAGGATCCGAGAAGCTGCTGGCCTTTTCCGATTGCTGAAGACCTTGGATACTGGAGAAACGCCTTCCGAGGCCAAAATGTCAAAATAATACCTCATCACAACCACCACATTCATTATTCAGCTGTATTGTGACTTAATTTTAAACTGTTAGAACCTTGAGTGGATTGCTTGGCCTAAAGCACATTAACACCACTTTTTCCTTTCCTGGGGGACTTTTTCCTTGAGATGGATTTTTGGTAAGAACTTGGGAAAATGTGTCTATTTTGGTGTCTTGTTGATTAGAATTAGCAGTTATCCAAAGAAGGTTATTGCAAAAAAGTAGATGAGGTCTTTAGCATTATAGAACAAAGTGCCTGTTTTAGTTTAAAACACAAGTTACAGGCTACTGTAAATCAAGAACCCCAGTTTTTAATGAGTAAATGAAGACATTCTTAGGAATTTGTTATTACACTGCCCTTGAGGTGAAATCAGTTGAGTGTTTTTGAATCAAGTGGCAAACAGAATTTTGGTCTCTGCACCCATTTATGAATATAGCCCTTACTTGCTCGTTAAGCACAGTCTGAAGCAAGGAAGTGCTTCTAACTTTATCATTTCTTGTCATGGTAACTTAATAGACAACAGAATACATGCATTTCTTGGACCTCTTAGAAACCTTTTTTGAGACTACAATAGTTGGTGTAGTGTTCTGTTTTTTTCCTCTCAAGATGTTCATTAGTTCTTCAGTTCTTAGTCTAAGATAGTTATTTTCTTATTTTAAGGAAAAATATTAGTCCATGCTTTGGCAGATAATATCACCACTGAGGAACTGTCACATACAGTCTGTACCCTGCTCCCTGTGCTGGGGCAGATGACCTGTTTGAGATGTAGGAGGAGAAGGTGGCGTCGTGTGGGCTGTTATCCCGCATTTAACTCTGGACAACAGTGCCTTATATATTAAAGTTTTTTATGAACTGTATTATCTGATGTGTTTTGGTTTTTTTATTTACTTGAAGAAACCATGAAAAATTCCTCATTTACTGAGATACTTCCAAAACCTGTTCGTTATAGGGAAATCATCTATTTAACAACTTCAGCAAAAGTTAAAGGAAACAGAACCTACTGGTTTTAAGAGGAGTTTCAATCTTCTAATACTGGCAAAAGAGCAGTACTCCTAGATTTGTAAGAAATTTTATGTCATAGGTATTCTTACGAAAGTAAGGCACTTATAAATATTTTTGCTTAAAGGAAGTAAGAACTCAAGCCAGTCTAATAGAGGAATGCCTTTAAGACATCCAAAATGATAGTAACAGCCTCAATTTCCGTACCTAAAAGTGGGCATCACTGTTTTATGTATTAGGTTTGGGAAAAGGAACAGTTCATTACTGAGATACTTTTTTGGAATGGCAAAGTTCGGACCACTGTTAGGCTCCAGGATCTACTGATTCTCTGGTAACAAACACTAAACGGCACTGGCCAACAGCACCGTGAACTCCTGCCTGAACGGAGATTACCTAACACGTACTTTCTCCATAAGCCACAGCACAGACTTTTAAACTGTGAAATCACCAAAGCACAAAATTTTGAAGAGGACACTAAATCCTTAGCAGAGAAGGACACACTATTGACACTGAGAGCTAAAACAAGGGTCCTCTTTAAACCTCAACCAGAAGAGAGTGTCACATGCCTCACAATTTTCACTGCACTGTACATGCCGCAAAGGACTCGGCCCAAAGCACTGCCCATCCTGATGTGGGGGTCACAGAAATTCAGTCGCTGAATTTACAAACTTGGACTCTGCAAATAAAGAGACTGACTCCTGCTAATCATTTCAAGATCACACTACTGGCATTTACTTGAAAGAGGAAAGACTTTCAAATCTAAATAGCTTACAAGGAACAGTAGTTAAATTCAGGGAACATTTTAGGAAAAAAAAAAGTGAGTCAGGTTTACATTTATAACACCAGCAAAAGGTTCTTCATGAAACATGTTTAAAAGTAGAAGAATGTTTACCTGAAATAAACTATAGTCCTGGGATTCCGTAACTAATAAACTTTTAAGTGTAGTTCAATTTACTGCCATGTTAAAAACCACACCTTGAGATCTCTGGATTTTCTTAAAAAATTTTTTTTTCATGTTTTATTTATTTTTGATAGACAGAGCATGAGAGGGGGAGGGGCAGAGAGAGGAGGAGACACAGAACCGGAAGCAGGCTCCAGGCTCTGAGCTAGCTGTCAGCACAGAGCCTGACGCGGGGCTCGAACCCACGAACGTGAGATCTGACCTGAGCTGAAGTCGGAGGCTCAACCGACTAAGCCACCCAGGCGCCCCTCTCTGGATTTTCTAATTCCAGTTTCTAGTTGTAGTATCTCCAAATCACCTGTTAAAAAGACAGCACTAAGTTACATAGGGTAGACATGAGAGGGTAGAAAAAAAATAATAATCGGATCCTAAGATACGACTATTTCAAATATTTCTCTTTAAAGTGTTTATACATTTAAGCAACTTAAAGAGAAACCATCATCACTCACCTTTCTTACAGAGTACACATTTCCCCAAAATTTTAAGTGGTGTCTACTACCTTTTAATATGTTTTGTAAAGATTCACATTCCCATGGAAAACAATGGATCATGTGCTTATTTTAAATAATATTTTGACTGGTAGCACTTTATTTTAAGGATATCTGGAAAAGTAATGCATATTTTTACATTGTCTTTAAAATTCTTGCACACTCTACCTAGGTCTGAAGACATTTTGTTGGTTTCACTTTATATTTGGTCTGTGCTTTTTATGCAGTCACTACTGTTTGGATCAGGAAATCCATCCCTAAAATGCTCCCAAAAACGAAGCCCCCAGAAGGTGCTGGTTTCTCAGGTTTCTCATTAGCCCGTAATATATAAGCTTATACCTCTATCAAAAAGAATGGATTCAGTTAATGTGACGCACACACCTTTCTCAATTCACAACTTCGACTTTGCTATTAGAATAAAGGCAAATCTCAAGCCGATCAGCTGATTACGACATGGTAGAGATTTCACTTTTATAACTAGAACTATATGTTAGCATTTTTTAAAGTGAAATGTTTGTGTTTTTAAAACGTCGAAAACGAAATTAACTGGGAGAGGCACAGGAGGCTCTTGTAATCACCTGTTTTGTCACAGAAGCACAGCGCGGGCTCCATACCAGACTGGGCCGGGGGCAGGCCGGCGCCGGTGCTTTGTAAATCACAATACAGTCTGCGCTGAGCTCAAAGAAACTGCTTTTGACCACACACATACTCACCGCGGTTCTCGCTAGTAACACACACGTACGGATTTAATCTGAGCCTTTACTGAGCAAAGAAACTGTAATGTGCTGGAAAGAACAGACTTGCTGATCAAGCCATCCTCTTGGGGAATTTGGTTACACCGGGAATTTCATCCAAGTGGGAACACGTGTGTTCTTGAAGGTCTATCACTGTTCCTGATTCTAGAAGCCCCTGATACAGCAAGTATAATGTAAAATACACAGAGAAGTGTTTACTACTCATTTAAGGTCCAATGTCTCTGATTTACTGATTATTTTTTCTAAAAATATCAGCTCTCTTTGGGAAGAGAAGACCCTTCTGGGAACGCCTGCCCAAGTACAAAGCTTCAATCCTGAGGTTACTGAGGTCAGACCAGTGATTCGCTTCTGGAGGTTTTGTCATCGTGCACCCCACAGAGAGCAAACTGCTGATGGGCACACTGCAATTCGGCCTTTCACTGTCATCACTCCTCAGTGCCTGCCGGGGACCAGCTCTCAGGAGAGGCTTTTTACAGTCAAGCCCCCCAGACGCGGGTGCGTGAGGACGCTTACCTGCGAGGCGCCCCGACCGCACCGCTCCTCCTGGCCTTTGGGGTTTCCTGGCGGGAGACTCAGCAGCAGCACCCATGCAGGCAGCCGGCAGTGCTTCACGTTCACAGTCGGACTGCTTCTCACACCTGCTGCCTGGGACTTCCAAAGTGAAAAAAAAAGTTTCTACAGTATTTGTGAACAAATGGCTTCTTTGACAACTGATAGAGGGAACAGGATTACTGCCATAAATAATGTGACTAACCTTAAACCAAATCTCTCTGGTTTACTCTTTCTTCATTAAGTTCCCCTTATTCTGAGTAGCATTTTATGAATTTTATGTCTCAGCAAAAATTCTAATATTTGACCCTTCTCTATCATTTATTTCTATCTTTAAAAAAGCCCATCAGAAGCTTTCAAACTGTTGCAGTTCTCTATTTTCTCTTGGTAATTCCTTTCTCTGCTATTAAAGACATGTTTCCAGGGCGCCTGGGTGGCTCAGTCGGTTAAGTGACTTTGGCTCTGCTCAGGATCTTACTGCTCTGTGGGTGTGCGCCCCACGTCGGGCTGTGCTGACAGCTCAGAGCCTGGAGTCTGCTTTGGAATCTGTCTCCCGCTCTCTGCCCCCCTCCCCAACTCATGCTCTGCCCTGCTCTCAAAAATTAACATTAAAAAAATTTTTTTAAGGACATGTTTCTGGAGATCAGCCCAGACCACTACAATTCTTCCCATCTCTCTGATTTATAGTTTAGTGTTCATACTTTGGAATGAAGGAAAGCTGTATCTGAGAGCTGCTAATTAAGAAATCACACTTCTGTAATGATCAAAATTTAGCTAGATCCGTCGCGGTATTCTTTTTAAAAGTCTGCTTCATTGGATAATGGAAAGAATTTTTAATTAAAGCCTGTCTCCCAAGAATGTATCTTAAAATACAAAGAGCAAAAAATCTACTTGGTATAGAATCAAGGACATAACTTTCCTTTTCACAATGAACCACACAGAGAATGGCTTATTATGGAAACCTACTTTGAGGCTATCAATGAGAGCTCAAAGTAAGTCAACTTTTCTACTTCAGTAGCTCCTCAAGTTGAATCTAGCCATGGAGTTTACTTCAGCAAAACTGTTTACTCACCAAGTGTTTCACTATGAGTGGCTAGAATCCATGTGCAACAAATAGTTTGAAGAAGAAAAAAAGCCATACAAAACATAGATGCAGCTGTGAAGAATAAATTCTTTACATTTTTTAAAACTCCAAATAGATCTTTATTTTACTCACAAAATAAAGATACACACAACTAGCTTAGAAGCAACAAGGGACAAGTTTCAAGTTTAAAAAAAATAACTCTTCCTCATCCTCAACCTCCACCTCCAAGAAGGGAGAGGAGAGCAGAGTGTACATTTTTATTTACTAATTCTGTAACATTTAAGAGTGCAGTCTCCAAAAGCTTTACATTCATCTGCCCCTTTCAACCTCAAGAAAGAACAGCTGAGATTAAAAAGGATAGATGATTAACACAAGGTCATGATCTTTCAATCAAGAAAACTGGCTGCTTCTTTACTTTGAAACAGCAACAAAGTTTTCCATCTATCACCCTTTTAATTGTCAAGATTGTAGTTGGAAACAATACAGTCATCAGTCTGCCTACTCTATTTCCTTAAGGCAATGAAGAACCTAATTGCTCATGTGTGATGAAGGATCTTAGCTTTCCATTTGTGGAAAAAACCGGAAAATTTCCCTCCTTTAAGGTGTCATATGCAATTAGGGGCTAAAAAGGTAAAAGGCAAATCCTAAAGTCATCTAGTGCTTTCCCTGTAATTCCAAGAAGAGAACAATGAAAAGGTGTCTGTAGGTTTCAAAGTCTATGTATAATACGGAGGTTTGAGAAATCTGTAGATTTCTCGTATCTCATAAGTTTAATGTTTTAGAAAAGCCTTTCCTCTGGGAAAACCGAAGTGAATTATACAATTCCGCTTCCACTAGTCTACAGCAGTTGCTCAGTCTAAAACCATCCTTGAGAAACAAAATTAAAGCCATGTGTACAGTACCGTAGTAGCTAGTTTAGTATTCAGAAACACCTCCCCCCGCCACTCCCTTTAGAGTGACTTCCTAGTGGTCTCCTCTGTAAGAGCCCAAAACATACTGTTTATTGTAAATGATATATTTTAGCAGATAAATATATTGACTAATCAAAACGTCTCTTTAAGAATAAAATATCTTAGCCCTTTGTATATCAAATCAGAACCTGATGTACATTATTTTCAAATATACAAACTATGTGTTGGGGAAAAAAAAAGTCCTTTAATTGAAGCCAAAAAGCTCTGTCCATGATGTGGTCACCAGGATGTGCGCTAGGAGACGGGCCCTCCATGTTCAAGGTCGCTCCTGCCCGTTTCTACAATGAAGCAACAAAAGCCAATGTTAGCCACTTCGCATATCCTAAACTTCAATTACAGAAACACTGTGACTCATTTGGAGACTATAATTTAAGAAACAGATTACAAAACAATTTAAATAAAAGCTACATGTAAAATTGGCAAAGCATTCCAGAGAACAACAGAAATATACAAACTCCTTCTTCACACAGAGTGTGAAAAGTTTTCTCATATTAGCCTAATCAATGTTACTTTGATCAACACCGTGCTATTAAAAAAAGAGGCAGTCTTAACTGGTGAACGAGTGTATGTTTTCCAAAAGAAACAGGCAGCTATGACGGCATCTGATGACGATGGTATCACTGCCCATGAAAGTAACAGGGAGCGTTTCCTGGGTTATATTTGTGACCCTGTGAGGTTCAGGGCTAGGATGTTGTTACGCTTATTTCACAGATGATGAAACATGGGCACAGAGGTTAAACTATCCTGGAAGAGGAACTGGTGTTCAAAGCCAGACAGTTATTACTAGGAAGAGGAGCATAAAATAATTTCGGCACAGAAAGCTTCTTACAGGAGTAGAGTATTTCCTTAAATACAGAATCAAATACTTCAACTCACCTACAGTCAGAGCCAAGCAGGTCACTGACCAACAGAAGGAGCGCTCACCAGGGAGCCACTGTCCAGCCAGCAGTCTACCTTAAGTAAGTTCCGCATTTTATTTCTAGTTGCTCCGAACAGCCTAGTAAATGTTTTCTCAACTTTTAGCGAAGCCACATTTTATTCTGGAAGTACTGGTGTCTGCTTAAAAGAATTGATTTCTCTGGGGCGTCTGGGTGGCTCAGTCAGTTAAGTGTCCAACTCTTGGCCCAGGTCATGATCTCATGGTTCACGAGTTTGAGCCCTGTGTCAGGCTCTGCTTGGGACTGTCTCTCTTTCTCCCTTTTTCTCAGCCCCTTCCCTGTGCACATGCATGTCCTCTTTATCTCAAAGTAAATAAACTTTTTTTAAAAAAAAAGAACTGACTTTTCCAATTTAATATTTCTCAAATTATGCTAGTACAAGATAAGGCAGAAAGAACATGAACATTTAAATTTACCTGTCAATTTACCAGTGAACAAATACTTGGAAATTAAAAATAAAAAAGGACAAAAAACCCCCAAAACCCAAAAACCCAAAACCCCAACAACCCAGAAAGCAAACACACACAAAAGGCAGGTGAGGGGAGAGGGCCCAGCTTCTTCAGAATGTGACTAATATCCTGTTTTCTAACCTGGCTTCTTTTTCTACTTTTATTTCTATGCACTATTTCAAACGATATTATCTTAGTTCTAAGGGAGAGGAGATGCTGACTGATGCACGGCAGGTAACAAGAGTGCAGGAAAATGTGGGGACGTTTAGTCAGTGTAAGAGTCTTTATTGGCCTCTAATTACCTCAAGGAGGATCAAGTACTAGACAAAGGAAACCTAGTTTCTTTCTGGAGACTGAAGGCAATGGCAAAATGACACCGGCTCAATCGGAGGGGATGGATTCTCAAGGTGGGTCAGTCCCAGCGCGCAGCCAGGAAGCTGGGTGGGAGAATGTCCCGTCATGTTCCCGGGCTCGGAACTGGGTTCTCTCCTTCTCTTCCCCAGGCACCGTGCTCTTCTCCCTTGGGAACCGGTTTAAAACCTAAGTTCTAGTATTTCTATTTACTTTTGCTTCATAGCCAAACATAAAACTGATTCAGTTTGAGCGGTGCTGATTTGGAAAGATATACTTCCTCTTCACATATGGCAAAATTCAAAATGAGAAACATCTATTCTTCCCAGTTAAAATAAGCCCCTAAATTAATTCGATTATAATAAAAGTTTTCACTTGGCAGGAAATTTTAATTTTTTAGAAAAATGCCGAATAGTCCAGAAAAATTTTAAATGAATAAAGGTGAAAGAATCTGCCTTGCCAATATCAAAACATAATTAATTACTATTCACTAAAATAATTATTATTCACTAAAATAATTATAATTCACTAAATATTGGGACAACTGGTTAAACACCTGGGGAAAAAACAGGTTAAACATTCCATTAAGCTATGTGGATTAAAGATTTAAAGGTAAAATACAAAACCACAAATATTAGCAAAATACGGGTTAATAACAATCCTGAGATAAGGAAGACCTTCCAAAGTTAGTCTATCAAAGGCTGAAATCATGAAAATACATTGGGACTAGAGAAAAACAGAACATTTCTACTAGCAAAACACACCAATCAGTCAAAAGATAGAGAAATTGGGGGAGAAATATATTAATACATATGACAAAAATCAAAGAGCTCTTAGAAGCAACATGAAAAAATTATTTTCTCCAGAGAAAAATAAGGGAAGGATGAAATGGGCACTCCTGAAAGAATAAAAATGACCAGCAACTATGAAAGTAAGATCTCATGGGAATTTAAAAAATACAGTTCACTCCATCTCCTCCCTCAGAATGACACGAAACAATCAGTCATCTAAGTGGTAACGGTATACACACAATAATTTCTTTTTTTCTTTTTACTTTTTAAAAAATGTTTGAGCGAGAGAGAACGTTCATGCTCTCGGGGGAGGGAAAGAGAGATTCCCAAGAGGCCCCGCACTGTCAGTGCAGAGTTGGAACGTGGGGCTGGATCTCTCTCTCTCTCTCAAAAATAAACACTGAAACAAAACAAAGAGTAGGACGCTCAACTGACTGAGCCACCCAGGTGCCCCTACACATAGTGATTTCTGAGTGCTAAAATAAAGTCCACAAAAAGGGTGTGGTGTAAAGTAAAGACAGTGATTCTAGACTGTCACACTAAGCAGCCACACAGAATCACGTACCTACAGATACAGAAAAGAGCTGCACATGTTAAGAGAAAAACAGGTTACCTAACAGCACATAAATGAAATGCGCTTAAACACAGAAAAACATCTTGAAAGCTATTTATCAAAATGTTAAAATGGTATTTCTAGATGTGGGATTGTGGTTTCTATTTTTCCTTTATGTTTTTCTGCATTTTATGTGTTTCTTCATTTTGTTCCCCAACTGCTAGTACCATTTTTTCTTATAGCCTGGAAGGCACTTACCTAGCAAGGCTGTGTTTTCTCCTGCATCTTCTTTAAAGCTGGCACCACACTGCGGCGCAGACACACTGGCGGAAGAGGACGGAAAACTGCTCCCCTCGCTTCGGTCATCCTCTTGTAGAGCAATGCTCAAATGTGCAGCCAAAACGCTCCCAGCGGTAGCTTCTGGAGCGGGCGTCTCCTGCACATCCTCTACCTCTCCCTTGAGAGAAAAGAAAATACCTCGTCTGAGTAACACATTCAAGGCTGATCTATCATCTCCTAATCATTACACTTAAT
Organism: Suricata suricatta; assembly: GCF_006229205.1. NCBI lineage: Eukaryota > Metazoa > Chordata > Mammalia > Carnivora > Herpestidae > Suricata > Suricata suricatta. The sequence continues at coordinate 86,204,357 of NC_043703.1, read as the reverse complement.
TCATACAAAATATTTACAGATACACAGAATCAGGTAAGAACACTAATGTCTTCTTTATTTAGCAATATCAGAAAATTAATTACTTCTCAATGAGCAGCTTTCCAAAACCTAAACGCTGTTAATTTAAAAACCATTTCCCACCTTGATAGAAGCAACGCCACCTTTTAAACTCTTAATATTGACAGTAAGCGAAGCTTTGTCACAGACGCACTTTCCCTGCTTCCTGGACAGAGGGTGTGAATCAGCCTGGCCGCCGTGAGCCCGGACCACTGCCTCTAACTGCCGTACTGTCTTACTTCAGCCACCAGGGTCTGGGGGAAGAACACAGCATCTGACAACAGAGGGCTTCAGACTGTTTGGTTCACTTAAAAAGAATCAACCATGGCTCCCTGACGACAGTGTCTATTGGCTCTCGGTCTACCTTCAATTCCGCCATGTGGACCATGAAAGGACAGCCCAGTTTCACATGGAGGCCAATGCAGATACCTTTCTGATTAGTACCAGAGTCAGGGCCATGTTGTGAGAGGGGAAACGACTAAGTGACCTGGTAAATGAGTGGTGGCTGCAGGTTTACTATGAGTCTGGGCTTCGCGTGAGAACATGGTGTTCATTGCAACTCCCTCCCCGGGCTCTCAGGGTCAAGGGCATGGCTGGCCCTCTGCTCCCACTGCCGCTCCACAGGGTTCTAGAACCGTCCTCCAGAACAACATGGTACACCACCTCCTCCTCTCTGGTAACCGAGCAACCTCGGAACAGACTCCTGACACAGCAAGCCACGAATCCAACTGAGTTGCTAGAATGTCCAAACTCCCACCCAGCCCAACCTTATCTGTTTTCCCAGGTAGTTACTGAAATACTCGACAAACTTAACTACCTGTCAGTCTCAAAGCCCACATGGCCACACCCCCATCTGCAATACAGTGATCGGTCAAACCACCTTCTTATCTCCCCACTCCACCTGGCGGAGTAAACTCCTCCTTCCTCCATGCTCCCCACCACTTTAAACATCCGTCCTCTGCTGCGCTGTGCATGGGTGTGTCCCCTGGCCCCCAGAGTCAAGAAAGTGAAATCCCCAAGAGCCCATGGGCAGAAGGGCTGTGTCTCACTTGTCTGTCTCCCCAAGTCAAGTTCTGATCTAGCGCCGGAGGACACTCCTTTGATACATGCTTGCTGAATGAATGAAAACAAGAGTGAGGAATGGCCCATGCAGGAGGTTACAGCTGCAAACAGAAGGACCACCTCCCAAGTCCATGGGAAGGACTGACAGCAGCCCTCTTGCCACAGTGGTTACCGTATGAGAGTGTTGTAACTATCTACAAAATCCAAAGCGGGTGGGCTACAGGGTCTAAAGAAAACGGCACATTCATCCAAAAAGTAAAAACTAAGGGCGAGACAAGGTAATCTCTTACTATAGGTTTCTGTTCTTCAAAAAAGAAATGATTTTCTAGGGACATAGTTAAGCTTTCTGAAATTAACATCATAACAAAGTAGTCCAACCTTCTATATATATAAAAGAATCTTCATTCTTAATGTATGAAATATATATGTGTCGACAGATTTCCCAAAACAAAACTCACAACGATTAAAGTCTTAGTGCTAAGCTTAGTGAAATACCTTTATAAAAACTTTTAGGGTGTGCCTGAATGGCTCAGTCAGTTGAGCACCCAACTCGATTTCAGCTTGGGTCATGATCTCAGGGTTTGAGAGATTGAGCCCCGCGTCGGGCTCTGCGCCAACACTGCGGGGCCAGTTTGGGATCCTGTCTCCCTCTCTCCCTGTCCTTACCCCACTAATGCTTACGGTCTCTCAAAATAAACAAACTTAAAAAAAATTTGTTTAGAAATGAAAGCATGGTTAAAACTAGTGACTAATGAAGAAAAAGAGGAAAGAGAAAACCTTTGCCAAGAAATACATCTGTCGAGCTCCCTGTATCGTACTGCTTAAAATCCCAGGAAGGGGCACTCTCCTGTCTCAGCTACAGGCTCAGGTCACTAACTTTCAAGTTCACTAAGAAAGCATGTTATGGGGGCGCCTGGGTGGCTCAGTCGGTTGGGCTTCCGACTTCGGCTCAGGTCAGATCTCACATTCGTGGGTTTAAGCCCCGTGTCAGACTCTGCTGACAGCTAGCTCAGAGCCTGGAGCCTGCATCTGGTTCTGTGTCTTCTTCTCTCTCTGCCCCTCCCCCTCTCATGCTCTCTCTCTGTATCAAAAATAAATAAAACATTAAAAAAAAAAAAGCATGTTATGTCCCACTGAATAGAGCCATCATTATTAAAAACTATAAACAAGTGAATGTTAGAAATTCTAGAGGAAAGACAAATTTTCTAGACATTAAAGCATGTGAAGTTTCTTTTGGTAAGAGGTCTTGAATGCCAACCATCACCCCCTGTATACCTATGGTGGGGGCATTCTGGGACTCACACTTGAAAAATTCACATAAAATGACAGCAGTAATTATGGCAGCAGTCTCCCAGCGACCTTTTCAAGGCACACCAAGCTAGAAGAGGACAGGGTACCTCAAGGGCTGCTATGGCCATAAGGTGCATGAGAAACCTCCTCTTGGTCTCTAGCACTACCATAAACACTTCAGAGAAAATTTCAAAAAAGTGTTTAGCAATTCAAAAGGCTTTTTTGACGTTTAAATTACTTCTTCCAGAGATCAGTATTTCACAACTATTTACTATTTAATAATCAAGAATATTTTAAGACATTAATAGATTATGTGAAGACTCTTAAAAACAATTAAAAATCCAGCAATCTAGAAAAATCTGTTTTTCCCCATGTCTCCCCTTTTGGGTGGGACTACTGCTTTAAAGCGTGTACCCTGGAATTAAGCAAACTTGTGTTTGAAAGCTGATTCCCCACCAACTAGCTGTGACCTAAGTGAGCTACTTGGCTTCCCTAAGCTCAAGTTCCTAATTAGAGAAACAGTCCTGACAGCTGTGAAGACTGTGCACACTAACGTACATAAGGCCCTTGGTACACGGCTGGCTGCTGTGAGGTCCCCTCTTTCACTCTGCCCTCGGGTCTCTGTTTTCTGAGGAAGATCCTATGACCACCTGAGGACCACAAACTGATGGAGCAGTTCCACAGAGGACCAATTTCCCCAGCAGGATTTGGTTTTGAAATCCAGGAATCTGAGACCTGATGTCAAGAAGTATTGGCTTCGGTTTCCTCATATGTAAAATGTGTGCCTTGAGCCAGACAATGTAGGAGGCTCCTTTCATTTCAAACACTTTCTAGTTCTCACTTACATGACACTGATGATGAGCATACACAATTCTGGAGGGCAGTGTACCAAAGCGCACTGCTCTAAGCAAGTACAAACCCTCTGGGGAAACATCTGGCATATTAGTCTATAACACAAAGGCAGCAGTTCATTAATTTTTTGTAAGGCCTTACAAATGCATTTTTAATCACGAGGAAATTTTCTTCAGAGAACCACAAACATGTCAGAAGGAGCACTTAGTCCGTTCTTCTTGCCTCTGGTCAGTAATGAAATTCAATCACTCAGGAAGAACTGGGGCAGAGATTGAATATAAACAAAAATGTAACAAACCCAATATCCCAGGGCTTTGATGACATCAAGTTTACACATTGGACACGTGCGGTGATCCAAAAGCCATGGGTCAATGCATATTCTATGAAAAATATGCCTAAAAAAATTAAGTATGTGTTAATGTTTTAAAATAAATGTTTATATCTTATAAAGGAAACAACACATCCTACTAACTCACCTTCTCAGAACAAGGTAAACGACTTCAAATCAACATTCTAGTCTATTCACTTACTCTATGTCATTATCTATTCCTCTTCCTATGTTAAACAGAATCTGGAATTTACAGGGAAAATTTCCCTTCACTCCACAAAAACATTTTATTTATTTTCACTTCATGCTGGGTTATATTTTTATGTGCCTCTGTAACTTTTGGGAATAAATGTGGCATAAGTAAAGCAATGGTAAGCTAATAGCAATAAACTTGTACTTGGAGAACTTGGGAGTATCTTAAAGAAGTTCATGAAATGAATCAAATGGAAATACAGCAAAATATAAACAGATCATCTTAGGTTGTGAGGCTTAAAAGAAAAGAACTTATTTTCAGTCTTAATGTATATTTGTATACTCCATGTTTTTCTATAATGATACTTTCAGAATCAGAAAGAGAAAAAAAATTGCCTATCTAGTTTCTTTTACTGATTTGTCTTAGTTGGCTCACTTTGCCTCCTACACTTCTAGACACTGTAAAGACAGAGTCAGGAGAACGGGCACAGTGCCCGGGGCTCCAGCGCCCACTGTGTGACGTGATGCTGGAGTCTGAACCGGCCGCTCACCCTCTCTGCATCCACACCCCAGGCTGCTCTCGGCAGCGGACACGTAATGTGCTTACAGCAGTGCTGGGCACAGGTTCATCACTATTAATGCTGCTGTTTGAAGACCTCTTCTTCATACAGAAGTCTGACAGTGCAGTTAAAGATCAAAGAACTTAATTACAGAATACAGCCTAGCACTGCTTGTCTTCTGACCTTTTCATCCTCAAACTGAAACTGAAACTGACTGACCCAATGGAACGATTTTTACAGAAACACAGAGGAAACACGTTGGCTTTATTGGGAAATTTGTTAAATAAAGCATGGGAGAAAATGGGGGGAAAACAAGTAAAAACCCCAGAGCAGGAGACCAGGAAATGTGCACATGCAACATGTCTGGTTGTGAGGGTCAAGTGTGAAACCCGGCTCAGCCAGTGGGACGGATTTGGGGTCACAGAGGAAGTGAGCCTCAGGCCCCTCACTTGTGCTGTATCCCAAAAGTCAGAAAGACTGGCCCTAAACCATCCTTCAGTAAAAATCCGTTTCTATTTTAATAACTTTCTACAGGACATACTGACCCCAATTCATTAAGTGCTTACCACTCATATAAAAGCCTGCAGACTGAAGTTAGTGATCTTTCTTCTGGAAACTTTTGTTACTGTGATACTCATTTGTTTTTTCTATAGAATTACTGAGAGCTTAATCTACTATAGAGTGAGAGCTTAATCTAATATAGAGTATGTATATACTAAAGTACTTTGTAAACATAAAGCAAACCGTAATTATGTATTAACTTCTGACCTGCTTCTCCAATAGACAGGAAGTATAATTAAAACTGATCAGACTCAAAGCATATTATTTTTGTATACCTTTCTGATAACAGCTATTTTTCTAAATGGTTATCAATAAAGTATCCCATTATTTAAAAAAAAAAAAAAAAAAAGGGAAAGCTCAACTTTCCATTGTTAAAGCAAAGCCCCTAGTGCACCTAAAGTGAGAAATACTTAGTGGGCAGCGTGCAAATAACAGCAAACCACTGCCCTCCCTGACTCTCTTGCTAACCATTTCTGGCCACCCCCAGGGTCCTTCACCGGTCATGCTTCAGTCTCCTTGCTCTGACACAGCGTACATCTTGCATGGCTGAATGTGGGATGGGATTCCCAGGTTCCTAATGAAGCCTTGCTTTAGACTAGAAGCCAATCTATGACAAAGATATATAATGGGTCTGTCTTAGGACCTGAAGTGTCCTAAGCAATTTGAAGGTAATATAATACAAATCCAGGAGCCTCGAAGGCTCGGAGCTTCCTTCCTACATGATGAGATGATCACAAGATCACTGCATGACAGCAAGATCAAACATCATAAAAAACACCTTAATACTTTTGTCAGAAACCTGAAACATATTGGGTAGTTTGCAGCGTCTCAGGAAGTAACAAGGACGTACTTGCACGGCAGAATTCTGATAACATCCTTCACTTTAAAATTCTCAATACACACTGCACAATTTTCTGCATCAATGTCGCCTCCCTGTAAAAAGGAAAGAAAAGAGTTCACTATTCACTACATCCTTGCTACACAGTCCATGCTTGGTGAAACTCGCCATGTCCTGGCTAAAACAATGACCAATTCTACACAACAGGGGTGCAGCCGGAAGCTAAACACAATCTTTTTACCACTGTCCAGAGATTATTTACAGAGCTGGCTGAAAAGGAAAAAATGTCATTGTCTACCTAATCAGACACCAACAGTTTTTTGCTACTAGGGAAGTGTTCATGAGTCTTTTCTTCCCCCAAGTGTTCAGGTTTTAAGGGTTATGGAAATGTAAATGCTTGCTTTACTACGGTAAGTTATTTTTCAAACATAAAACTTATAAAGAAGATCAATATCCAATAAGCTACTCACTTCTAGAATCATAAAAACCCAACAAAAACGAGAGCACTTTCACTAGAATTTGCAAAAGAACATGGTTTCAACTTGTAAATGAGAAAACACAAATAGCTATCAGAAAATGTTCACCTCACGAGTGATAAAAAGAATCACAGATTAAAGTCAGTAACTGTTTTTCATCCATCAAATTAACAAGGTAAGAAGAAATAAAACGTGCCGGAGAGAAAACAGTCCTGTGACGAAATTTCCATTTCTAAGAACCTATGGATCATAGACCTTTTTGGCGGGGTCAGTCTTGCCCCTCATTAAACCACCTGGCCTCAACAATCAACCAAAAGCAAGCATGGCCAGAGTGGTCATCTGACCCAAGATAGGCCAATGAGACTCTGATTCTGGGATAGATTCAGAAATTACAATCAATCAGTGTGCCCAAGGAGCGGCAACCTCAGCAAGTGTACTTTCCGGGAACATGGCTACTCTGTCCTTAGAGAATTATTTACAAATACACTAAGCCATGTGTGTCACTTGTAAGCAAGCAAGCAGTCAACCTTATTATTGTTCTCAAAAACTATATTAAAATTCCTTAATCTTTAAAATGGTATGGTGCCCCTAAAGTAAATATTATCACTTGCTGAAGCCAGACACTCACCCAACTGAGCTCCCCAGGTGCCCCTATTTTGACAAATTTCAAAAACAGTGAAATCGTATTTTCAAAAATGTTCTATTTAAAATATGCTCTGTATAGGAAAAGGATAGTATCAATTTAATTATCTTCTCAAAGATCCAATTCAATGTTATACATATTAATCTCTGTTTTCTCATCTTTACAGACTGAGATTTCCTGCTATGGAGTAAAAGACATGTGCTCCGGGCAACATAAAACTATATGCTTACCAAGTAACAGGCCACATCTAATGCACGTACAGTGTGTCACAGGCTTTCACTGGAGAGTCTCTCCCTAAGGACACTCAGTGGTCTGTACATCAGGTACTAAACTCAAGTTGTGACAGAAGAAACTTCTATTATATATTTTTTACTTTTTCTGTTCAGTACACATCTGCATGGGAAGAAACCAGTACCCTGCACAAACTATTAAAATTCAACTATTAAAAAAATAATAATAATAAATAAAATTCAACTATTACTTCTGTTTAAGGCATGATGGAAAGAATGGCAATGATATGATTCTAAGAGTATCTCCATTTTACTATTCTAAATAATCCATTAGTATCAGAATCCAAAGTTTAAGAAATATCAAAGGTCTATATTTAATGAGTATTATTTCTTCTTTAATATTTTATTTTTAAATAATCTCTACATCCAGTGTGGGGCTCAACTCTATAGTCCTGAGATCAAGAGTCGTGTGCTGCACCAACGAAGGCAACCAGGTGCCCCTAATGAGTATTATTTGTTTAAACCTTTAAGTTGGTCAGAGGAAGAGATACATACAACAAGTGTGACTGTTCTTTCTTTTTATTTTTGAAGGGGGAGTGGAGGGTGGAATAAATGAAGTCTCAACAATTTGGTGAGATGAAAGAAAAAAGAAAAAGAGGGGGGCACCTGGGTGTCTCAGAGCATCCGACCTCAGCTCAGGTCATGATCTTGCAGTCCATGAGTTTGAGCCCCACACTGGGCTTTGTGCTGACACCTTGGAGCCTGGAGGCCACTTTGGATTCTGTGTCCCGGCCCCCCACTGCACCTCCCCCACTCACTCTCTGTCTCTGAGAAATGAATAAACCTTTAAAAACAAAAACCAATGGAACCAACCAAGTCAACCAACAAGTCAACACAGTTATTCACCCTTCACAGCACAGTAGACAGACTAATAAAAATACTACTGTAATAGCAACTGTTTTCCTTTTAAAGAATCAATCCTCTAAGAATCGGAGATTCTAGATTTAAGATCTGTCCTATTACAAAAATGCTTTAAAACTCATGTGTGATTTTGACTTTTTAAGTCTCAGGTTGGCCATGTCAAAAATGTTTTCTTTCTTTAAAAAGTCATCTGGGTCTGACCAACAGGAAGAACTTTCTTAGGGAATGGACACATCAGTCCTGTCCAGTATGGTAGCAACCAGCCAATGGGGCCATCAGAGTATTTGGAATGTAGCTAGTAGGACTCAATTTCATTCTTTTAAATTAAAGTAGCTGTATATGACTAAAGCCTACTCCATCTGATGGCACAGGTCTGGAAGGCTCTTCTCATATGCAACTGAATATTTCTGCCAACCCTTCTCCAAAATGAAACATGTATGCAACTTAGTTCTAACTCAAACCAGCCAAAACCTCACTGTGCTCAATGTGAGTTTAACAGTATGGGAAGTTTTACTTAGACATATAAACAGATACGTACTTTGAAAGAAAGGAAGAAATAAACAAAATAACATGAAACTATTACCTTTTCTCCATGCTTTACAGTATGAAGCGGAAGTTGGCCAATAATTTTCTTGGCTTCTTTTCTATGACTCTTAGGTAGGAAAACATTATCATTAAAAATTTTAAGTCACTGTTTTTAAAAATTCACATGCTTAGAGAAAAAATTTCATTTAAAAAACAGTTAAATGACTACAATAAAAATAAACTTCACAAAAATTGCCATTTACATCTTAATGTATAAAATAGCCACATTTGGCTTAAGAGAAGAATACTGATTTTCAGGGCACCTAGGTGGCTCAGTTGGTTGAGCATCCGACTTCAGCTCAGGTCATGATCTTACAGTTCCTGAATTTAAGCCCCACATTGGGCTCTGTGCTGACAGCTCAGAGCCTGGAGCCTGCTTTGGATTCTGTGTCTCCCTCTCTCTCTGTCCCTCCCCCACTCATTCAGTCTCTCAAAAATGAATAAACATTAAAAAAAATTTTTTAATAAAAATTAAAAAGAAATTAAAAAAAAAAAGAATACGGATTTTCAACTCCCTGACTGACGAAGAAACCAATTCTCATGCTTAAATGTTGTCAAGAGATGAGCATGAGGATGAGGGCCCCACACATTCATCAATATTTTAACATCTGTCCCTAAAACGAAGGAGGCTTCCCATGCAGCAGGTGCCCGATGACCCAGAAATGACCACCCCTGCAAAGCCAGAGATGGTGGCTTTTCGAGACAAGAGGATAAGCGTGAAATTCAAAAGCCTGTCTTTGGAAGCCTCTGGCTCTTTGACTGCCCTCCTCTCTGCTGAGACAGAGACACTGTCTCTCTGGAGATAAATGGCCTTGAAGGCTGCCCCACAATAGAAGCCGGGAAGGCCCTCCCACTCTGCTCCTTGCCTTCGGGCCCAGGGTTCTCTTTATTTTAAACACAGAACCAGGTCCACTCTACCGCAGGCTGATTTCACTCCTTTATGTCTGAAAAAGGCAAACAGGGTATCTGCAGAAGCAAATCATGCAAAAAGTGACCCCATTTAAAGGTATTTAATATCCTACAGAATAGAAAATTTAATATATTCTAACTAAAAAGTTATCTTTAAAAAAATTATAAATTAAACAGGAGTGAAAATGAAATTTAGAATATGGTCCAAAAAAAAAAACCACTCTCAAATATAACTTAAAGGCAATATATAGGAGAAATATTTATGAGCTCTCTTTTAAAAAGCAAAGTTATAAAGAATTATGCATAATTACCTGACTTCCAAACTGTGAGCCAGTATATAGGAAACGCTGTATATAGTAAAATATCAGCCAGGCTAATGAGATAATCATCATGGTGATAAAAGCAATGGCCACAAATACCACAGACTGACCACTGATGAACTCCTGCATGTGCCGGGTGCCAACTCCTATGGTCATTTTGACCGCAATGCCTTTCTGCACCAGATCCAAAATTTCTCTTCCTTTTGGGTAGCTAACCATAATGACCACTATATTTCCAGTTCCTGTAGGAAAAAACAGAAAAAGTCAATATGAAGAACACAAAATAAGACACAGAGAAAGGTGGGGCACCTGGATGGTTCAGTTGGTTAAGCATCCGACTTTGGCTCAGGTCATGATCTCACAGTTTGTGAGTTCAAGCTGCACACCAGGCTCTGTGCTAACCGGTCAGAGCCTGGAGCCTACTTAGGATTCTGTCTCCTTCTCTCTCTGCCCCTTCCCCACTTGTGCTCTGTGTCTGTCTCTCAAAAATAAATAAATCTTAAAAAAAAAAAAAGACACAAAGAAAGGTTAAGAGAAACAGAATACTACAGCTTGTTCATATGCAACTAGCCAAAAACTTCCAAAAGGTTTAATTTTAAAAGAAAACAGAAAAACTGGCCCCAGAAGAGAAAACAGACAGATTACATTAGAAGTAAAATAAGTCTTGGGGCACCTGGGTGGCTCAGTCAGTTAAGCATCCAACTCTAGATCTTGGCTGAGGTCATGATCTCACAAGTTCATGAGACTGAGCTCGGAGTCAGGTTCTGTGCTAACAGCATGGAGCCTGCTTGGAATTCTCTCTCTCCCTCCCCTGCTCATGCTCACAGGTGCTATCAAAATAAAGAAATAAACTTAAAAAAAAAATGGAGAAGAAGTCTCTAAAAACAACCCCTCAAAAGTTAAGAGCCCATTCAATTTCACAGGTGAATTCTACCACCAAACCTTTAAGTAAAACCAATGGTACTAAAATTGTTCCACAGAGTAAAAAAATTAAAAAGGCAGTTTAGAAATTACTTCTAGAGAATAAAGCCAAACATGGGAGTAGAAACCATAAAAACCATACAGACTAATTTTACTGATGAACATTAATACATGATGCCCAAAGCATACCTATTAAACACAAGCAGGCATTTGAGAATTTCTACCATAATCACTATTATTTAACATTGGTCTGAAGGCATGAGCAGACATAATACAATAATAATAATAGGAAAGAATGGGTAAAATTATCAGTTTATATAAGTCCATCTATAAATTAATGTAATAACCATAAAATATTAGTATCCTTTTTTTTTAAGTTTATTTTTGAGAGAGAGAGAGAGAGAGAGAGAGAGAGAGAGAGAGAGAGAGAGAGAGAGAGAAAGAATTCCAAGCAGGCTCCATGATAACAGCGCAGAGCTCAATGTGGGGTTCAAACACACAAACTACTATGGCCTGAGCCGACTGGATGCTTCACTGACCGAGCCACCCAGGCACCCCTCAATAGTATTCTTAATGTTGTTTCTTAAGTTCAGAAGGGGAAAATAATCAAGAATAATGGGGCAAAAAAAATTTTTTTTGATTGGGAAAACTTTTCAAACAATAAACCTTTGTAATTAAAGTAATTAAAACAGTGAGGTAGTAGCACAGGAAGACAACCAGGGTAACGAAGCAGAATCAAGAGTCCAAAAATTAAACTCATACATAAAATAACTTAGTAAAGGCTAAAACTGTAACTTTTTTTTTTTTTAACATTTATTTTTGAGAGAGTGAAACAGAGCATGAGTAAGGGAGGGGCAGAGAGAGAGGGAGACACAGAATCTGAAACAGGCTCCAGGCTCTGAGCTGTCAGCACTGAGCCTGACGCAGGGCTCAAACTCATGAACGTGAGATCATGACCTGAGCCAAAGTCAGACACCCAACTGACTGAGCAACCCAGGCGCCCCTAAAACTGTAATCTTAAATCACTGGGGTAAAATGAATTATTTTTTAAAAAATAGTATAGGGGGAATTGGATATTATCTGAGAGAAAAAAAACTACATCCCTTTCTCACAATATGGCAAAATAAGTCCCAACTAAATCAAAGATTTAAATATATAAAAAAGAGAAAACATAAACATGAAAAATTTCCATGTGGCTAAAAAAAAAAAAAAAAAAAAAAGCAAAATCAAGGAAGCAAGATCAAAAGAGCAAAAATGGCCAACGAGGGGGAAAATGCATATAACACAACGAAGACTGAAAACAGTTTCCTGGAAGAAAAAGAGCAACAGAGAAACAAAGGAAATGAAGTCAGTGTGCAGAAAATAGGAACTTTTTTTAATACATAGCAGCCTTAGGGAGAAGAGAATTCACATGCCACAAAATTCACCCTTTTAAAGTGTACAATTCAGTGGTTTTTAGTATATTCACCAAAACTGTGTGACCATCACCATAATCTAATTCAATAAACATTTTTATCGCCCCAAAAAGAAAACCTGAATGCCTCTGTGGTCACTCCTGAACAAATGGGTTTTAAACACAGTAAGCCAGGGTACAGATGAAAACATTAAACAGATCTTCAACTTATGATGGGGTTATAGCCGGAAAACCTATCATAATTTGAAAATACTCTAAGCAGAAAATGCATTTAATACCCCTTCTCAAACATCACACCCAACCTAGCCTACCTCACACATGCTCAGAACACTGATAAGAGCCTAAGGTTGGACAAAATCCTCTAACACCAAGCCTGTTAGAGCCTGGGTGGCTCAGTTGCTTAAGTGTCTGACTTCAGCTCAGGTCATGATCTCGTGGTCTGTGAGTTCAAGCCCCCACCTCAGGCTCTGAGCTGACAGCTCAGAGCTTGGAGCTTGTTTCCAATTCTGTGTCTGTCTCTCTGTCTCTCAAAAATGAATAAATGTTGGGGCGCCAGGGTGGCTCAGTCAGTTAAGCATCAGACTTCAGCTCAGGTCATGATCTCACAATCTGTGAGTTCGAGCCCCGCGTTGGGACAGCACAGAACCTGGAGACAGCACAGAGCCTGGAGCCTGCTTCAGATTCTGTCTCCCTCTCTCGCTGCCCCTCCCCTGCTCATGCTCTGACTCTCTCTCTTCCTCAAAAGTAAATAAACTTTAAAAAAAATTTTTTTAATGAATAAATGTTAAGAAAGAAAGAAAGAAAGAAAGAAAGAAAGAAAGAAAGAAAAAGAAAGAAAGAAAGAAAGAGAAAGAAAGAAAGAAAGAAAGAAAGAAAGAAAGAAAGAAAGAAAGAAAGAAAAAGAAAGAGCTCACTATCTCAGGTCATTTATTGAGTACACTACTGAAAGTGAACAACAGAAGGGTAGCCTGGGCACAGAATGGTTCTATCGCTTGTTGACTTTTGTGACTGGTGGCGTGCGAGGAGCTGGGCTGCTGCCACAGCTCAGCATCGAGAGAGTATTGTAGGGCACATGGCTAACCCCCAGAAAAAACCAAATTCAAAATCTGAAGTATGGTTTCCATTGAATGTGTGTTCATGCCATCATAAAGTTGAAAAATTGTAAGTCAAACCATGGTAAGTTGGGGGGACCATCTGTGCCTACATGATTGGCAAAGATCGAAGTTTTGATCCTCTGCGTTGTCAAGAGTGAATGCAACTCTGCACACCTGCGCTCTGCGGGGGGAATTGATTTATATATGTATACAGGAATTATAAAGATATTTGTTGTCAAATTTGTTTTCTCTAAGTTTGTGGTATCACAATCTAAACACCCATCAATAGGAAGAGAGTTAGATAAATTACAGGATGTGCGAGCAGACTGAGGCCGCAACACTGTATACAACACAACCGGAAAAAAAGCAAAACGTCAAACTAAGTGGACGAAAGATGCACCCGTCCCATCAATTTAAACTGCCTCTAGGGGCGCCTGGGTGGCTCAGTCGGTTGAGCCTCCGGCTTCGGCTCAGGTCAGATCTCACGTTCGTGGGTTCGAGCCCCGCGTCGGGCTCTGTGCTGACAGCTACCTCAGAGCCTGGAGCCTGCTTCCGGTTCTGTGTCTCCTTCTCTCTCTGCCCCTCCCCCTCTCATGCTCTGTCTCTCTGTATTAAAAATAAATAAAACATTAAAAAAAATTAAAAAAATAAATAAATAAACAAACTGCCTCTAGAAGGTGACCCAGAGTCTGTGTCGGCGGGAGAGGAGCTGGACACAGTAAAACTTCTACATCATGTGCACATATTATCTATTCAAACACTAATTTAAAAAACACATAAAGAATGGTCTCTGGCATCACATTGAAGCTGAGTTGTAACCCGATTTTACTGCAGAGAGAAACTGAATCTGTAGCAAAACCACTGTGGCCCCCTGCCCATCAGGATTTAGTTACTGAAACACCAGAAGGGCACCTTTCTAAGGTGGCTCCTGCCTGGAGGCCGATCCTCTCTGACCCGGGCCTCAAAGTGTCACTTAACAAGAACTGTACGGGTCTCCACAGTCCCACAAACACTCCCACGGTCTGCCATGTCAACACTGTGGAGACACAGGCGGAGGGAGGCCCTTCCTGCTCCCAGGAAAACAAACATCTAGAAGCTGAGAAAGACAACTACAGAAACAATTATGATAGTCACTCCACTTATAATTACCTGGCACCCTGAAAGCAGAGAGCCTTTTTCATAAACCCTCTTCAGTGCAAAATTTCAATCACGCACTCAGGTAGAAAGAACACCTTAATGAACCCGATGTACCGATTTCAGTTAAAAAGTTGTATACAGAAAACCAAACTGTTTCTATGCTGTGGTTACAGCTACATAAAACTTCTGGTACCGACATGATGTTCTTTGTGTTTATTGGGGAAAACCAACGTCGGAACACTTTTATATTTATATATAGAGATCACTTGCAGCAGAAAGAGGTCAAATAATCATTTTACAGATTGAGGGCTCTGAAATCCTGAGAGCTGCCCAACGTCATACACAGCCTAGAAAAGCCAGTCCCTGGGTCTGAAGACCCAGCTCCCACAGAGTCAGTCTGTCTTGCTCCCTCCTTGTGGGGGACCCAGGCTTCAGAGCCTCACAGACTGGGTTCAAATCTCACTCTGTTTTCTACTGTCTGGGTCTGGAGAATCTACCCTCTGAAAATATTCCTTCAGCTATAAAATGAGAATGAGAATTTTTCTATTTTGGACTGTTGCTTATTTAATATGAAAGTGGAATACAAAGAGCTACAGAAATGAAGTGAAAATTTTGTCTGAGGTGGGACAGACCGCTTTCCCTGGGAAGGATCCCTGAACTACATTTTGTGGGGTTTTTTTTTTTTTTGTTTTTTTGAGAGACAGAGAGAGACAGCTCGAGCAGGGGAGGGTCAGAGAGAGAGGGAGACACAGAATGTGAAGCAGGCTCCAGGCTCTGAGCTAGCTGTCAGCACAGAGCCCGACGCGGGGCTCGAATCCATGAACCGTGAGATCATGACCTGAGCTGAAGCCGGACACTTAACCGACTGAGCCACCCAGGCGCCCCCACTGAACTACATTTTGAAGGACAGGCACAAAGTTTACCAAGCAAATGAAAGGGAACTTTGTAGGCTGGAAATCACCATAAAATATATTTGGGACGGCGACTGGTCCAGTTTGGTTAGTGATGAAAATATAGTAGTCCCACTCTTATTCAAGACCCCCAGTGGATGCACTGAAACCACAGGTAGCACCAAATGCTAGATCTACTGTGCTTTTCCCCACACATACCTATGATAAAACTTAATTTATAAATTAGGCCCAGTAAGAGATTAACAACTAATCATAAAGTACAATTATATGCCAAACAACTTACGTGAATGTGGTCTCTCTCTCTCTCAAAATATTTCATACTGTAGTCACCCTTCTTCTCATGATGATGTGAAATTAAACGCCCACAAGGTAAGATGAAGGGCGGTGAATGACGTGGACATGATGCCCTAATACTAGGCTGACCAGAGGTCAGAAGGAGGATCATCTACTTCCAGATCAAGGTTGACTGCGGGTAACTGAAACTGTGGAAGGTGAGACCATGGACAAGGAGGGCAACTACCACATATGCAAAGTTTATCTTGTTGATCTCCAAGCCCCCGTGCCTCACAGAACCTGGCACATAGAATGTGTTTAATAAATCTTTATTGAATGAATGAATGAATGAATGAATGAACGAATTAGAGGTGGAAGATGAATTGATATTAGAGAGATTCCTGAACACCAAAGAAATTTTAAGTTTATTTTGAGAGAGAGCACACATGCGCGAGTCGGGGAAGGACAGAGAATCTTAAGCAGTCTCTGCACTGTTAGCACAGAGCCCAACATGGGGATTGAACTCATGAACTGTGAGATCATGACCTGAGCTGAAATCAAAGGCTGAACGCCCAACCAACTGAGCCACCAAGCGCCAGGAACACCAAATTTTCAGAGAGGGGCTACTGACACACAACGATTATCAGAAGGATATCCTGAACTGACAACACTTGTAATATCCACTTGAAATTTTTCACCTAGGAAACGAAAACAGTTTACTGGGTTAAAAGAAATCATTAAAAAAAAAAAAAGTGTCTAGGATGACAACTAAACCATTTGCTTCACTAATTATAGCAGTAGATTGCTTCTGGGAACCACTTTAAATTAATAAAACTCAGAATGAAGACTCATTCTATCCCATGATTTGCTTTTCTGGGACGTTTCTGGGGATGAACTGGAAGCAGGGCAGCTGAGAGAAAATGCATGACCCCGAGGACTGCTCGGCACAGGCACCTCAGTCGGCCCAGCCCTTACCTCCTGATGCACTGCCACCACCCGAGGCCAATCCTAAAGAGCCTTAGTGGCACAAAAGAGCAAATCATAGCTTATTTCCACACTGAACACCTGAGTTTCTTCACAGGACGCACAGATGCTCAAAGACTTGAGAACAGGGAGAGAAAGATCTTAAGATGTTTCTTCCCTAGGCCTTAACACTGCTACCAAACATGCTTGTGTAAAAATGTCCCCCTCCTTCCCCAAAGAATCTACACCTTTCACTATTAGACAGGGAAACTCCTTGAAGGAGCTGAAGACTTGAAACTCCTTTTTGTCTTACTTAGCACAAGGTCTGTGTACAGAGAACATGATCATAAACCTCCTTGTCAAATAATAAATGCCACACACAGTACTCGTTAGCAAGCCAAATTATCCATAATATAGAACTCTTCTGTGCCAAAAATAAAATTGCATATATTTCCGTTTCCTTTCAAATTTCTATGTTCCTCTTACCACATGGTCAGAAACAAAAAATCCTGTCTTGGGCAATAGTGGGTTCAGTGGCACCTGGGTGGCTCAGTCAGTTAAGCGTCTCACTTTTGATTTCAGCTCAGGTCATGTACTCACGGTTGATGAGTTCCAGTCCCAAAGTGAACTCTGTTGTCAGTGCAGACAGTACGGAGCCTGCTTGGGATTCTCTCTCTTCCTACCTCTCTGCCTCTCCCAGGCTTGTGCTTGCTTGCTCTCTCTCTCTCTCTCAAAACAAATAAATAAATCTTAAAAAAAAATAGTAGGTTCAAAATTCTAGAGGTTACATGTGAGTCTGGTATACCATTTCTCCTCCCAAAGGAAACTATATAGATTTCAGCATCCTTTTGAAGGAGGTGGGAACTACTGAAATATTTAAAGTGATGGATTCGATTTCTGCTCTAGAAAACTGATTCAGGCAGCAAGAATCACATTTTAGAGTTCCAGCAAAAGAAACTCATGAAGCTTCAGGTCCTTTTTTTTTTTTTTTCCTAATAATTTCCACACTCTCTCCACCCTCTGTACCCTCAACCTAAGAAATTCTTGGTCACGTCTTTGATTCAGCACATGCTCAACTCAAGGCTGCTCAGCACCACCCACCCTGCTGTGCCTGCAATGAATAAGTGCCTCTTAGACTTAGCTTTTTATACACCCACCAGAATTTCTTTATAGGTCTCTTCCCCCTCACTAGACGAGTACTACCTGTTCTTATTTATTAGTTTTTGTAGCCCAGCTTATGCACTAATGACCCACAGAAGAGTTTCTGTATGAAAATATTGGCTTTTCTTCTAGTATTATAGCTGCAATGTCCTAATAAAGAGAATACTACGGACTGCTTTGTAGGAGGAATAGGACACCAAATATGAATGCAAATGTCTCCAAAATTTGAAGCTATAATACAAAACAGAAATGTTTTTATGGTTGGCTAGGGAGTGTCCAGAGGACACAAAAACAAATGTTAATTCTCTTGGAATTTTAAATTATGTTTTGGATAATTCGAATTGCTCAAAAATATTTTGTATTTGTTGAATATACTACCTAACTCTTTGCAGGGCTCCTAAATGCATTACCTTATCTCAGGACGTCAGCATTTTGCAATGCTATTCCCACCACCAAGAAGGTCTTATAGCCCAACAACCCTACCCACACCCAGAGACACCTTCTCCATCGATACCTTCTCCATCAACATGTCCTTCAAAATTCAATCTTTCTGGGAACTGTCTCAGCGAATCCCACCTTCTATGTGTCTGTGAGGTGCCAGTTCTGTCTTCACAGACAGCACAAAAACACATTAATGAATCTGTTTTTAAAAAGCCAAGATTTCAGCTAAAGGACCATCCTTTTACTTATTTAAATATTATTTAAGTAATCTCCACACCTAACGTGGGGCTCAAATTCACGACCCCAAGATCACGAGAGTCATGTGTTCTACCAACTGAACCGGCCAGGCGTCCCCAGGATCATCCCATTTATTAACCGACAGTAACTACACTAAGGCCAATATGCTTTAAAAGCTTTTAATGATTTGATTTGTACCAATTTTTACTCATCTTGGTCAAAATAACTTCTAGTTACCCTTGCAATACCTGCTTTACATGCCCTTTCTTTATTTCCTGAGCACTGGTGTACAGAATTCTGTCAAGGTCCAAACCAGATTATCTAGAAAGTTGTTTGTCGCTCCTACCATGCCCCAAGCTCCTCAGAGGTCTGCCATGTGTCTTATGCATTTCTATCCCTGAGCAAGCATGATACTTGGCACAAAGTGGCTGCTCATTATTCTGTTTGCCAAAATAAAGGAAATTAAGATTAATTAACAGAGAATTAATTAAACAGTCCTTAGAGTTGTTCTGATAGAATATTTTCTTGAAGTCATGAATTTTTTAAGAACCACGATAAAAGACTGATTTAAGCCCTAAATATCTTGTACTGGATTTAGTAGAGTTAAGCAACAGGTTTTGAAAAAACAAGAAGTTTTCCTTGAGATTTGAGAAAAGACTATCACAATTGAATTTTATTAAAGAAAATTTTTTTTTATGTTTACTTATTATTGAGACAGAGAGAAACAGAGCATGAGTGGGGGATAAGCAGAGAGGGAGATACAGAATCTGAAGCAGACTCCAGGCTCTGAGCTGTCAGCACACAGCTCAACGTGGGGCTTGAACCCAGACTGTGAGATCATGATCTTAGCTGAAGCCAGACACGTAACTGACTGAACAACCCAGGCGCCCCACGACTGAATTTTACAAGCACCACCTCTACCTATTTTGTAGGACACCAGCGCTACCCAGGAGGAACAAGCAAACCACTGAAATCTGTGGGTTACTGCCTCCAGCCACATTCTGACAAAATGCAAGAAACCTAAACTTGAGCTGCGTTCAAGGTTCTGTGTAACATTTTAAATTCAAGTATGTCAAAGCCAGTTTGTCTTCTGTCTTAATTCCATTCTTTCCATTAATGCTACTCCATTCTCCAAATGTCACAATACATTTGTACCCCTGTCCCCAGTTGGGCTAAGTTCTGTGACAGTCATTCCTTTTCATTCCTTTGGTTGCCACTACAGTATTGGCCCTTATACAGGAGACCCTTGAGCAACACATGAATGAACTGTGTATGCAAGGAATTTTTCCAATAAATACAGTACAGTACTGTAAATGTATTTTCCCTTATGATTTTAATAACATTTTCCTCCTTCTATCTTACTGAATTGTAAGAATCCAATACACAATGCCTATGACATACAAAACATATGCTGACTGTTTATGTTATTGATAAGGTGTCCAGTCAACAGGAGGCTATTACTGGTTAAGTTTTAGGTAAGTCAAAAGTTATGCACAGACTTTTGACTGCATGGGGGGTTGGCACCTCTAAGCCTTGTGTTGTTCAAGGGTCAACTGTATTTCTACTTGGACTAGCCTAAGAGTCTGATGAGAGTCTCTGAAGATTTTCCTGTCTAATCCCCTGGTCACAATGCTATGAAATTAATCTCCCTTTAAGTCAGTGGCTTGAAATGTTGCATGATACCATCATTTCCCCCTCCTAGACATCTGGTATTATCTGGAGACATTTTCAGTTGCCACAACAGAACACTACCATTTGAATCTAGTAGGTAGAGGCCAGAAACCCTAAATATCCCATAATGCACCGGACAGCCTCTCCCATGAAAAAGAATGGTCTGGCTATATATAGATCACCCTGTTACCTTAGGCCAGCCAGTTTCCTCATCTGTGAAAAGCGGTTAAACCTCAAAGGCTATCAGGAGGACTGAGTAAAGCCACACTGTACGGAGAGCACTGAGCACAGCACACACACACTGGGTACTTTCACACAGTTAAAAAAAAAAAACTGCTAAAGCTGTTACTTTTGTTTTTTCTCTCAAACAGAATTACTGTCACAGAAAAGGGCTAGACTGGACATTGATAATGGGCAGGGAATAGAAACTGACAAGAGGATTATCAAATATCAAAACAAATATCAATGAGGTATTTTTCTGGGTCTGGATAAATTCTATGTCAATAATATAAGCAAGCAAGGTGGCTGGACCATGGTTAGAACATGTGCTATTAGCCTGGGAAAATGTTAATGTCATTACCAAAAAATGCAGTAAACAAATTTAGAAAATTGTAGCTGATGAGTCTGCCATTGAAGAGAAGTCGTCCTCGGGTACCTGGGTGGCTCATTTGGTTTGAGTGTCTGACGCTTGGTTTTGGCTCAGGGCATGATCTCCTGGTTTCTGGGTTTAAGGCCCATGTCAGGCTCTGCCTGGATAGTGAAGCCCGCTTGGGAGTCTCTCTGCCCTTCCTCTGCTCTCTCTCAAAAAAAAAAACGAGAGAGAGAGAGAGAGACACACACACACACACACACACACACACACACACCAAATGAAGATATTGTAGACTCTTCATCTGGAATCAGAACCCTGACACACTAAACTCCTTTCTTGACAGAATTACTAAAATTGGTAAACACCATCAATAGGATGTTATCAGTAATCCGCTGTGAAATCCAACAGGGCTTATGGAAACATGCCTTGGATACAATTAGGTAGATTTGTAATCACTGTGATTAATTGCACCGCAGGTGTGGGTGCCTCACCCATTGCCATCACATGAGTATCTGTTCCCATTTCCTCCCCAAACCCACACTTCCTTCTGTTGCAGCTGAGGAATTTCCCCTTTACTATTTGAGGCACCATCCCCCTGCTCCCCAACAAAGTATCCTAGATGTGGACCTGACTTTTGTGGTTACCTCCTCCCTATCCTGGATACAGCACTTCCATCTAATATCAAACATGACTTACTGTTGTTCACTCGACCCTCCTGTGCTCTAGAGTTTCTGTCCATGTCCCCGCGCCTCCTGAGCCCTCCCAGTCAACCTTCTTGGAAGAGTTGTTCTAACAGTCTCCATTTTCCAACCTCCCAACTGATTTCCATTCCCATCACTGCTAAAATAGGCCAAATCCAAAGTCATTTTTCTGTCCTCATTCTAGTTAAGTTCTAACTTGCCTTTAAGAAAACAAAACAAAAGGACGCCTGGGTGGCTCAGTGGGTTAAGCATCTGACTGTGGCTCAGGTTATGATCTCAACTACTCATGAGTTCAAGCCCTGTGTTGGGCTCTGTGTGAACAGCTCAGAGCCTGGAGCCTGCTTCAGATTCTCTCTCTGCCTCTCCGCTGCTAGCTCTCTGTCTCTCTCAAATATAAAATAAACAAAACAAAAAAATCAAAGCAGAATTAAAAACAAAAGTACAGGAAAAGGGATGTCTGACTTGTACCAGCAACAACTTTAAAAAAGACTTTAATCACAGTAAGTTCAGAAGGACTCATGATCTTAGAAGTCCTAACAGAAATACTCTGACTCTGTTATGGACTGCTCCTGCTCCTATGGGACTCGGAATTCGGTTCTGAGGTCTTGCAAAATAAGACTTTTAAACTGTCATCATTACTTGAAGATAGAACCTGTTGAGGGGAATAGGTGTGTGGGAAGCGTTGCCTGGCAAAGAGCAAGATCTTTTACTGAATGAACACAACTTGAACATTTCATCTAAACTCAAGACTCAGCGAATCCAATTGGCAGTAGTGCCAGGATTAACCTTAATTTAGAGAGTGAGAAAGCATACCCGAACTTAAATCCAGATTTTCTGATTCAAAAGTTTACAATATTCATACACGTTTTATGAAAGTGGAGAAAACAGTGCCACCAAACCACCACTTTACGTCGGTGAAGGGGCTGCCAGGCCTTGGAGGGCGCTAGGAGAGAGCTTCAATTCTCACCCCACCTGACTCTGGGAAACGGTGAATGGGAAGGGACCCATGATTAGCAATCATGAGACCTTCCACCACAATCCTCTTTAGGTGGGTTTTAATTTCTTTCTCTCGCCCCACTGCCCTCCTCCAGATGGCCCCTCCCTTCAATGGAAAGGCCCAAGACGAAGACCTGATTTTGTCCCTAGGCACGTCTAACTCCCTACAGTGTCCTGGGCGGGGGGTCACATAGCGCAAGCCTAGAGCTTCCTCCGTAGTTCCCAGCGGCCAGAGGCCATTAGAGTCGCACTCCAGGCCCCTCTGCGGCTTGCCCCTGGGGGACGGGGGGTGCTTAAGGCCGACGACGAAGAGGACCGCCGGCCATGTCTAAGCTGCAGAGTTCCCCCTGCCACTTCCCCGCGCCCCCCGACCTATGCTCACCCGCGTGGGACATGGGCACGGTGAGGTTCCCGTGGCTCTCCTCGTTGTAGAGGACCACTGCCGAGGCGTTCCTCCGTGCAGCCACCAGCACCTTGTCCTTGAAGGTGCAGCCACCACGCGCCACCAGGGCGACCCAGGGCGCGGCTCCACGGCCGCCGGGCGCGGGCACGAGGAAGCGGGTATCTGGCGCGCAGCCCTCGGGGTCGCGGTCCGCCGCGCGCGGGACGCCCACCAGGCCCTGGGCGCCCTCCTTGGGCGAGCTGTCGCCGAAGCGGCCGCTCTCCGAGACGCTCCA
>NC_043703.1:86172124-86181244 GCF_006229205.1 Suricata suricatta | reverse complement strand
CCGCCACGCCATGGCCCCACCGCCGGGCAGTCGGCGAGGAGACCGGGGCGGGAGCTGCGCAACTCCCGCGAGCCGGAGGACGCGCGCCTGCAAGCCGCGGGAGAGCGAAGAGACTGAGGCGTTCTCCTGCGAACCGCGAAGAGCCAGGCCGGGCGGCAGGCGGGGCCCCGGCGCACGCGCACCTGGCGGAGCGGGGCGTGGGGCGGGGCTTTTCCTGGCCCCTCCCCGCCGGAGACCCCGGCGCAGCGCGCGCTGTCCGGAGTCCGACCTGCTCAGTGCCTAAGCGTGACGGGTCCCGGCAGCCAGACGGTCCGACAGCGAAGGGACGGGTGCTGGCCACCCACTCGCCGGCTTGCGTCACGGCCGGGGGCAGGGTGGGGGTCTAGTGGCCAGGCTCCAAGCTTGTGTAACAGGACCTCGAGGGCCCCCGAAGCCAGGGCAAGTGGCCGTCGGAGAAACAGGAAGCTCCTGGGCGTGCGGGCCCGGGAGGCGTCGGAGGGCGGTTGTGTAGAGTCGCCCAACGGATGTTTATGAGGAATTTACAGTGGATGGCACTTGGCAGAGGCCTTGCTTGCCTAGAACCAAACTGCATATATTTTCCAGTTACGTTTGGTGGCCGATTTTGTAATGTTAATTGATAACCTGTCGCTTATCCGAAGCATTGTGCTCCCAACAACCTTTTCTATTATGGCATTTTATGTACAATCTGTAGTTTTGAAATAAATGCATCGAACTACCTATTTAGATGAGCACTTAAATTGTACAGCAATAAATAAATAAAAAGTATTGGGGAAGAAATACTGGGTGATAGTCCATTTAGAACTGCTGTGAATACAAAGCCTTACTGCTTCAGGAAGTTTAGAACATTAATTTCTGACTGACTCATCTTCCTCCTTCTACAAGGATCTATAATTGAAGGAAGTAGGCTGTTGCCACTCACAGCAGGGGTTTTGTTGGGCCTTAAACCTTCTCACTTTCTCCTTTTTATCAGCCTCACTTGAACTGTATTTTTTTTAAATGTATTTATTTCAAGTTAGTTAACATACAGTGTAGTATTGGTTTTAGGAGTAGAACCCTGTGCTCATCCCAAGTACCCTCCTTAATGCCCATCAACCATTTAATCCATTCCTCTTCTCCCCTCCAGCAACTCTCAGATTGGTTTTTGTATTTAAGAATCTCATATGGTCTGCCCCTCTCTGATTTTATCTTGTTTTATTTTTCATTCCCTTCCCATGTGTTCATCATTGTTTCTTAAATTCCACAGAGAGTGAAATCCTATGATACTAGTCTTTTTCTGACTTATTTTATGTCTTGAGCTGCATTTAAAAACTGCCCTAAAATTAACCATAGCTTTCTTTGAAGTTAGATCTCCTCTCCCTTTTCCCTCAGAAAACTAGTTTTAAAGGCTTAAAGAAAGGCTTCAGGCCTTCCCCTTGTCCCAGGCCTAGAAGAACAAGCAGGCTAGAGAATAGATCCTCAGACACACACCTTATGTTCCAGCAAAACAAATACTTGCATATGCCTCTGTAGTTTCACATTATGTCTCGCAAATTCATTTCCTTCTTTCTGAAATCCTCCTGCTTCTGGCTTTTGTTCTGACAAACACCAACTTAGTCTTCAAACTTTATCTCAAAAGCTATTTCTTCTGTGAAACCTTCTTCAGTTCCTAAGACAAACTTGGGTGCTCCTCTTATTTTCCATGTTGCTTATGAATGCTATGCTTATACGTTAACGTTATAACAGCAGTACTGCTTTCCAAAAACAGGTCTTTAGCCTTCTTATAATATCATGAAGGCAAGGATTGTGTCTTTGGTGTTTTCATGAACCTACCTGAGCGAGCACAGTATCATGCGTGTAATCCATGTCTGTTAAATGAGCAAAATAGCTCCCTTTTACTGTTTCAGAGTTAAAAGACTCACGACTGTGTACAGGTTTGTTGCTCAGAGAAGTTCAACAGGCTAATAGGAACAGGCCTTGCAGTTCTTTAGCCCTGAGGCCCATCCTAGCTTCTTGGTTTTCAGTTTTCATTACCAGCTTCAGGCCTGAGCTGGTTCCAAAGCTGCCACCACTGGCTTAAACCAGTAGGGCCTTTGTCCCCTCCACTAGCTGCCAAGTGCCATTCAGTCTCTTCAATTCCCACATATCTATTGTCCCAAGAAGAAAAGCTGACAGGCCTCACACCCACCACACACTTTATGGGGGAGAGGTGTGCAGGTTTCATTATTTTTTCTTCTCATTGTTTTATCTTATAACTTAAATTCAACAATGAGCAACTCATGGCTAATTTCATGTCAAATATACTCTCGGGCACTTTCACTTGCCCCTATTGGATTATTTTGAAGGACATTCTGGACATTATATTTTATTTGTAAACATTTTCATTTGTACCTTTAGAAGTAAAAACATAATCACAGTATCATCACAGTATTTAAATAGTCTATAGTTCTTTATTATCTAATATCCAGCAAGTGGACAAATTTCCTGATGGTCTCCTGCATGGTATCTTACACCGAGTTTGGATCACACATTGCATTTGGTGGAAATGTGTCTCGAGTTTCCTTTTTCCATAAGTTTTTTTCTCTTCTTTTTTTTAAAGTTTATTTATTTTGAGAGAGAGAGAGAGAGAGAGAGAGAGAGTGAGCAAACAAGCTCCATGCTGTCAGCACAGAGCCCAACACAGGGCTCGAGCCCACAAACCCTGAAATCATGACCTGAGCTGAAATCAAGAGTTGGATGCTGAACCAACTGAACCACTCACATACTGCTCTTCTTTTTCTTTTTGAAGAATTGGATGATTTGTCCTGTATAATTTCCCACATTCTGTATTTGGCTGATTACATTGGCTGATGACAGTCTAGCATGTTTCTCTATCCCCTGTTCTTCCTGTGACCTGGTGATTAGATCAAGAGGTCTGATCTGATACAAGTTGGATTTCTGGGCAAAAAGAAAGGTAGTGCTATGTACTTCCCCCTGGTGGTATCATGTGGGAGTGTCTTTCTTGTTTTTGCAATGTTGCTGTTAATGATCATTACCTAAACATATCATTTCATTAAGTGTTTGCCAAATGGTGATATTCTATCATTCCTGCTTCATTTTATTAGCTAGACTACTTCTATAAAGAGGAACTTCCCTTTCCCAAATAGGGTTACCCTCAGGGACAATTTATATAGAAGATTTTCTGTATAAAAGATTAAAATTTTCTTTTCTTTAACAGTTTTCAGAATATAAATCCCTAGCCTCCCTTAATAAGAATTCTTTTTAGAAGTCCAATGCACTATCCGTTGCTCTATAGAGCCAGGCAAGAGAATTCTTTTTAAATTGTCATTAATGATGCATAAATTTAGCATACTTGATGAGTTTCAATCCTTTGCTGTTATTATTCTTATTGAAGCCCATATTTATTGAGGCCCTCTTATTGAAGTCTCTCATGACTGGCCTGTGGGAACCTCTTTAGATCTGCTCCTAAATTCACTTGACGCCTTTGATGCCTTCTTTGATTTCTATAGTCAGCAGAGCATCAGTCATTTCCCTGAGGACACTTGTTTCCTTTTAGTAGGTAATGCTCTTTAGAGACCACAATCTGTCCCTGGGATTTTTTTTCTTCCATTAATCATATAATACTACATGTTCATTGTTTTAAAAAAATCAGAAGATACAGGGACTCCTGAGTGGCTCAGTTGGGTTCAGAGCCTGCTTGGTATTCACTCTCTCCCTCTCTCTGCCCATCCACCACTCACATGCAAATGCGTGCATGCTCTGTCTCTCTCTCAAAATAAATAAACTTTAAAAAAATCAGAATACATAGATAAATTGAAAGAAAATTGAAAACATCATGACACCAGAGAAATGCTGCCAAATTTTGGTAAACCACATTCCAGACTTTTTTCTTTGTCCCAATAATTTTTTTCCTATAAATTTTCTTAAGTGTTTTTTAATTTTTTTATTTTTGAGAGCATGCAAGCAGGGTTGGGGAAGAGAGAGAGGAAGACAGAGGAACTGAAGCAGGCTCTCTCTGATACCAGTGAACCTGATGTGGGGGTAGAACTCACAACTATGAGATCATGAGCTAAAGTCGGATGCTCAACAGACTGAGCCACTCAGGTGCCCCTTTCCTATACATTTTCTTAAAATGACAAAATACAGGGCATTTTTTTTTGTTTATTTGCCTTTTAAGAACTCAGCAAAGTTTCATGAACATTTTTCTACATCATGAATACACTTCTCCAAGATCACTTATTTTATTATTATGTTTTCAACATTTATTTATTTTTGAAAGACAGGGAGACACAGAGCACGAGCAGAGAGGGGGCAGAGAGAGAAAGAGAGACATAGAATCTGAAGCAGGCTCCAGGCTCTGAGCTGTCAGCACAGAGTTGGATGTGAGGTTCAAATCCATGAACACTGAGATTGTGACCTGAGCCAAAGTCAGATGCTTAAGTCACTGAGCCATCCAGGTGCCCCCCTCCAAAATCATTTAAATGACTACACGGTATTTCATCATTTGAAAGCAGCACTATGTTTTGTTTTGTTTTAAGTAGGCTTCACACTCAGCATGGAGCCCAATGGAGGGCTTGAACTCATGACTCAAAGATCAAGATGTGAGCTGAGATCAAGAGTTGGACACTTACTGGACTGAGCCACTCAGCTGCCCCCAAAGCAGCACTATTTTTATACTTAATCCTGTTTGGGGATGTATAAGTTGTTTTCCATTTTCCATATTATAAATGAAAACATAATATGAAAAATCTTACGAATTTTCCTGTGTCTATGTTACAAATAATATTATAGTATTTCATCATTGAAAACTTACCCAGTCATATAATGTTTCCCCCATAGGAAACTTCCTCAAGGTGGAAATTGCTGGACCAAAGGGTAGGTATGTGAAAAAAAAAAAACAACCTTCTTTTTAATATAATATGCTCTCATGATTCCAAATTCAAAACACACAGCAGGGAGTGCTCGTTGCACCCCTGTCCCGGCGACCCCGAGTCAAGGCCACCAGTCTTACGAGTTTCTCGTCGATTGTTCCAGGGTAAGTCCATACTTCTACAACAAATTAATTTATATGGTTATATGTTATACATATGTTTATATGTATACCTTTTCCCCACAAGTGGTGGAAGATTATACACAGTTTTGCACCTCGCGTTTTTCACTCATTTATTGAAGGCCTTTGTAAACAGTTCATAAAAAGCATCCCCGTCCTTTGTTAGGCTATAGAGGGTCTCATTGTGTTCGATTTTCCCATTAACCATTTAACGAGGCCCCTACTAATGGACATTTAGGCCATTATCAACCTTTTGCCATTACAAATAATTTTGCCATAAAGAACTTTGCCCATATGTCCCTTACACATTATCTATCGATAGATTTATAGAAGTGGAATTGGTGGATGCAAAGGTTAGTGCATCTGCGATTTTGGTAGATATTCCCAAAAGCTTCCCCACAGAGGTTTTACCAAATTCTACTCCACCAGCAGTACATGAGAGTATGTTTCAATGTCATGTGTGTGCAAACATTCTGACCTTTGCCAATCTTACTGGCAAATAATAGGAGAGGTTTTATTTGAGTATGTATCTGTTTACCACTTTTCACTTAAAAGTGACCCCCTGGTCCCTTTTTATGTTGCTGTTGATGATTACTTGGAACAAAATGAGGAATTTAAAAAAATAACAGACATGGGAAAGTACCCAGTTATTTTGTTCCTTGCCCTGAGCTGAAGTTGGACCCTTAATTGACTGAGCCACCCAGGTGCCCTGCTATAACATTATTCTTAATGGAATTCAAAGTTGTGCTTAAAAAACAAAGTTATTTAAATGTGGAATATACCACTTTTATTTTATTCACACTAGAGACTTTAATTGTTCTCTCAAAATATGCTGATTTTCTTTCTCTTCCTTCCTTCTCTCTCTTCTTCTCTCTTTCTTCCTTCTTTCCGTTCTCCTTCCTCCCCTCCTCCCTCCCTTCCTTCCATTTTTCCTTTCTTCCTTCCTTCCTTCTTTCCTCCTTCCTACTCTTTTGCCTGTGACTGGATAAATTTTTTTCACCACTATAGTTATTTTAATTTTTTCAAAATGATATTAATTAGAAAAGTTGTAATTCTACATTGGCCTACGCAAATAATACTGTACAAACAAACAAGTACTACCTATCAGTGTGCTTAAAGATCTCTTCACAGTGTGCGCAAGAATCCCCACTAAAGAAATACCTTAGAGGGGGAGGCTGATGTAAAGACTGGGAGTGTCATTCATAACCCCCAATGCAAGAATTTGGGTGTTTTTTTTTAACTTTTTATGTTTATTTATTATTGAGACAGAGAGAAACAGAGCATGAGTGGGGGAGGGGCAGTGGGAGAGGGAGACACAGAATCGGAAGCAGGCTCCAGGCTCTGAACTGTCAGCACAGAGCCTGACACAGGGCTTGAACCCATGAACCATGAGATCATGACCTGAGCCAAAGTCAGAGGCTTGACCGATTGAGCCACCCAGGCGCCCCTTGGGTTTTTTTTTTTTTTTGGAATGGTTTTTTGTCTCATTTATTGACTCTATAATACATGCATTGGCAAAGCATCTCATCTATAATTTTACAATCTTAGATATGTTAGAATTCTCCCATTCTTTGTTCTTTTGGGTGGTGGCTTTTTTTCTTTTTAAATAAATCATGCCATCTGCAAATAGTGATAGTTTTATTTCTTCCTTTCCATTTTGGATGCTTTTGTTTCTTTTTTTGCCTAATTGCTCTGGCCGGGACTTCCAACACTATGTTGAATAAAAGTGGCGATAGTGGACATCCTTGTCTTGAGGAAAATCTGTCAGCTTTTACCATTGAGGATGATGTTAGCTTTGGGCTTGTCATATAGGGACTGAATATGTTGACATACATTCCCTCTACACCCACTTTGTTTAGAGTTTTTATCAGAAATGGATGTTGAAATTCGCCAAATGCTTTTTCTACATCCAGTGAGATGATCATATGATTTTTATACTTCATTTGGTTAGTGTTGTCATCACACTGACTAACCTGCAGATGTTGAGCTAGTGTGGCATCTCCGGAATAAATCCCACTTGATCATGGTGTGTGATTCTTTTAATGTATTGTTGAGTTCAATTTGCTGGTATTTTGTTGAGCATTTTTACATCTATGTTCATTAGGGATACTGCCCTGTGATTTTCTTTTCCTGTGGCATCCTTATCTGGTTCTGGCATCAGGGTAATATAGGCTGCATAAAATCAGTTCCCTATTCTAGTTTTTGGAAGAGCTTGAGAAGGGTTGCATTAATTCTTCTTTGAATGTTTGGTAGAATTCACCAACACAGCCATCTGATCTAGGACTTTTGTTTGTTAGTAGGTTTTGGATTACTGATTCAATTTCCTTACCAGTAATTGATCTGTTCAGATTTTCTATTTATTCATGATTCAACTGGGTAGGTTATGCTTCTAGGAATTAGCCTATTTTTTCTAGGTCGTCCAATTGTTGGAGTATAATTGTTCATAGTTATTTCTTATGATCCTTATTTCTCTGGTATCAGTTGTAATAGCTCCTCTTTCATAGAAAAACCCTAAAGACTTCATAAAAAATTTGTTCAAACTAATAAACAAACTCAGTAATGTTGCAGGATACAAAATCAATACACAAAAATCTGTTGCATTTCTATATACTCATAATGAGCTATCAAAAAGAGAAATTAAAACAACCCCATTAATAATTGCAGCAAAAAGAATAACT
Source organism: Suricata suricatta (assembly GCF_006229205.1). Taxonomy (NCBI): domain Eukaryota; kingdom Metazoa; phylum Chordata; class Mammalia; order Carnivora; family Herpestidae; genus Suricata; species Suricata suricatta. The sequence continues at coordinate 86,173,519 of NC_043703.1, read as the reverse complement.
AACATAGATAGGAATAAATATAACCAAGGAGATAAAAGACCTATGTATTGAAAACTATAAGACACATTAAAGAAAGAAACTGAAGGGGCGCCTGGGTGGCTCAGTCGGTTAAGCCTCCGACTTCGGCTCAGGTCAGATTTCACGTTCGTGAGTTCGAGCCCCGTGTCAGGCTCTGTGCTGACAGCTAGCTCAGAGCCTGGAGCCTGCTTCTGGTTCTGTGACTCCTTCTCTCTCTGCCCCTCCCCCTCTCATGCTATGTCTCTCTCTCTCTCTGTGTCAAAACTAAATTAAAAAAAAAACATTAAAAAAATTAAAAAAAAAAAGAAACTGAAGACTACAAAAACTAATGGAAAGATATTCTGTGTTCATGGATTGAAAGAATTTACTACCGAAAGCAATCAATAGGCTCAGTGACATTCCTACAAAAATTCTAGTGGCTTTTTTCACAGAAATGGACAAACCATTCTACAGTTTGTACAGAGCCACAAGAGACCCTGAATAGCCAAAACAATCTTGAGAAAGAATGAAAAAGTTGGATGTCTCATCACATTCTCGAATTTCAAACTCTGTTGCAAAGCTACAGTAATTAAAACAGTATGGTATTGGCATAAAAATGGATACGCAGGTTGATGATAGGAGTAGATAGCCCAGAAATAAACCCATTTGTATATGGTCAATTATGTTATGACAAAAAGGTCAAGAATATACAATGGGAAAGGGGTAATCTCTTTAGCAAATGGTGCTGGGAAAACTGAACAATCGCATGCAAAAGAATGAAACTAAGGAGTGCCTGGGCAGCTCAGCTGGTTAAGCATCTGACTTCACCTCAGGTCATGATCTCAGTTCATGAGTTCAAGCCCAAATAAAGCTCTCTGCTGTCAGCGCAGAGCCCGCTTGGGATGCTCTGTCCCTCTTTCTCTCTCTTTGCCCCTCCCCCACATGCTCTCTCTCTCTCAAAAGTAAATAAACATTAAAAAAAAACTTAATGAAAATCTATAGTAAAGAAAAAAATTGGGTGAGGCGCCAGGGTGGCTCAGTTGGTTTAGCATCTGTTGTCGGCTCAGGTCATGATCTCACAGTTTGTGAGTTCAAGCCCCGAGTCAGACTCTGTGCTGATAGCTCAGAACCTGGAGCCTGCTTTGGATTCTGTGTCTCATTCTCTCTCTGCCCCTCTTCCATTTCATGTTCTGTCTCTTTCTGTCTCTCAAAAATAAATAAATATAAAAATATTTTTTTAGAGAAAAAATTTGGGGAACCTGAATTGTTCAGTGGGTTGATTGTCTGACTTTGGCTCAGGTCATGATCTCAGTCCATGAGTTTAAGCCCCACATCAGGCTCTCTGCTATCAGTGCAGAGCCCACTTTGCACTCTCTGCTCTTCCCCTGCTCACTCTGT
>NC_043703.1:86166375-86172024 GCF_006229205.1 Suricata suricatta | reverse complement strand
AGTAGGGCTCCAACGGGGTCCAGAATCCAGGGCTTGGGGCTGGGGAGGGCTCTGATTAACAGCCCATTGTAGACACGTGAACCCCTCACTGTCAAGGGGTCTAGTGGTACCATGAATTCTGTTTACATACTGTTTCCCTGACTACATGGGGTCAGGAGAAGGCTTTGTTGGGCAAGGAACCCCAGTGCCACCTTGCCTGAGATCTCAGCACCTTCCAGGGCACAGCCTTGGAGGCTTGCATGTCCTGGAGACCGGCTCCCTCTCTTCTTCCTTACTCCCAAAGGTGTGCACTCACCCCTCTGCCTCTGGAATCCTTCTTCTAACCCCTAACCCAACTTCAGTTAACGTGTATACTCATTGCCTGAAGAACTTGTTGAAAGAGTTTCCTGAGTCTTACCCTCAGAGATATGGATTCCAGAGGTGGGGCAGGGCCCATTAATTCACATTTGTAACTACCTCACAGGCTCCTCAGAGGATTTCTCTTTCTGTAACACTGGCTAGGACCCCTTCAAAGGAGGGAAGGGCCAACAGAAGCTGTTGGCTCAGCAAAATTTCCTGAGGGCAAAGAAACATTTCAAGGCTCAGAGCCCTGCACCTGCTTGAATTGGGGAGGGGTGTGGGGGTAATGGGGGAATAGAGAGGAGAAAAAATTACTATTTCCAAATAAGTACCGCCAGTTAGCGGCATCTAGGTGCCTCGGTCGGTTAAGCATCAACTTCAGCTCTGGTCATGATCTCACGGTTTGTAGGTTCAAGCTCCACATTGGGTCTGTGCTGTCAGCCTGGAGCCCACTTTAGATCCTCTGTCTTCCCTCTCTGCCCTTCCTCTGCTTGTGTGGGCACTGTCTCTCTCCCTGTCTCAAAATAAATAAACATTAAAAAATTTAAGACTCAAAATAAATACTACCAATTAGAAATCATGAAATTAGGTTCTGCTACTAAAACGTCACTTATCTGATTCATGCATTCTGAGATTCTGTCGAGATTGAAAAAAAAGAAAAAGGAGTTTCCAAAGCAGCTGAAAATCTTCATGATGGCAAGAACTGTGGCTTTGTACATCTAGGTAAGCATAGTGATGAATGTAGAATGAATGAATGAACAAATGAATGAATGAATGAATTATAACTTGGTAAATTTAAAAAATAACATATTCATCTTTACACAACCCAAGTTTATCCAAAGAGGAACTAGAATGGATATCATGTATTATTAATAGTGGTTGTTTTTGGTGTTGGTACGACTCTGGGTTAATAAGAATATTCTGAATTTAGTTTTATTTCTCTATAAATTAAAAGGTTTCCTCTCTTTCAGACATTTTCTTTAATGCAGTTGAATGATATTATGTGTAATAAAATAAATATTACAAGCTTAAATAAAAGCTGGGTTGCTAGGTTTACAAAATCTTCCTAGTTCTGGTTGAGGCATATAAGTGCATGTTGAGTGAGCATAGGGCAGAGGACACTGGAGGTACAAAAAATGGACCTTTGTTGGGGTGCCTGGGTAAGCGTCCGACTTTGGCTCAGGTCATGATCTCACAGTTCGTGAGTTCGAGCCCTGCATCAGGCTCTGGACTGACAGCTCAGAGCCTGGAGCCTGCTTCAGATTCTGTCTCCCTCTCTCTCTGTCCCTGCCTCACTCGCACTCTCTCTCTCAAAAATGGTTAAATGTTAAACAAACAAACAAACAAACAAACGACTTTTGCTAGGTTCCCCCGTGAATGTGTCAAAGGCACTGCTCATTTGACTTCCCAGATGGATTGTGGAGTCCCCGGAAGCACCTGCCCTGATGCGAACTTCTACTGGATCCATTCAAAGCAGGAAACCCAGGGTGGTTCCTGAGAAACTTCCCGAGGCCCATCTGAATCTAAATCTAGGCCACAGTGGCTCCAACATATGGCTCTAATATGGGTCAGGGGTGCTAGAGGCCTCTCTTAACTTTGGAATCACTAAAAGAACCCGTAAATACGGCATCAATGTACAGAAGGGGGTATTTTTGGTAATGTTGGTTATTAGGCTGTAAACTGGAACATTATCAAACATCCTTTCCAGAAGCTGAATCAGACTATAATTAGACCCAGGCCTGGGCATTCCTTTGCACCATAGCGTGTTTTGTGGTTTGTTTGGTTTTTGCTTTTTAACCTACTAGCTACCTCTTTGGTCTTCTGAACATTGCCAGCACTAAGAAATGACGGATAAACCCACTCCATTCTCCAAAAGTTCTCTGTGATGAATTTTCAAAAAGAAAATTTTTGCAAGGCCTTTCTGGGGCTCCTGCTTATTTGTGATGCCCATTCTAGAATCTTACCTTTGGATGGGTCAGATTATCCGTAATAAACCAGATCATCACTGTCCAAGAGAAATACAATATGAGCTACATATGTAAACTTAAATTTTTTAGTAGCCACATTAAAAAAGTAAAAAGAAACAGATGAAATTAATTTTAATAATGTCTTAGTTGAATATGCTCAAAATATTTCAATATATAATCCATATATTGCTTACTTCCTTTTGTACAAAGTCTTTGGAATACAGTATGTGTTTTATATTTCCAGTACATCTTAATTAGGACCAGTCACATTTCAAGTGCTCAATAGCCAAATGTGGATAGTGCTATTTTATTGGACAGTGTAGGACCAAGTGAATACAAGTAGACTTCCTCAGACATTGCTGTGTGTCTAGCAACAACATATTACTTGTTAATGGACTCAAAATACAACTGTGTCTTGATGTTACATACCAGATTTTAAAATATCCACCATGCCTGTAAAGTCTGTGAGACGGAGTTTAGGCCCCAGCGAGCCTAAACCCGTAATAAAGCCCTTTGCTTTTGCATGCGTGCATGCATGCATGCATGCATAAATAAATAAATTAAAAAAAATCTTTATTATTTTTTTAATGTTTATTTTTGAGGGAGAGAGGGAAGGAGTCTGTGTGTGTGTGTGTGAGTAGGGAGGGTCAGAGAGAGATAGAGGCAGAGAATCCCAAGCATGCTTTGTGCTTGTCGGCACAGAGCCCAATGCTGGGCTCAAACTCACAAACTGTGAGATCATGACCTGAGCTGAAATAAAGTGCCAGACACTTAACCGACAGAGCCACCCAGGTAGGTGTCCCTTGAAATATCTTTCATACAATTTTTTTCAATCAAGCTTCCGAACTACTAAAGATCTTTGTTTCTAGGATTTTTATGTGCCTAGTATCTCCTGCTTTCAAAAATATGATTCTTTAACAAATATTCCTAAGCAGATCAATATAAACTTTGTCTTGCCATTTGAAAGTTCAGCTCCACTATATGAAATAAGTAATTTATCAGATGATGAAAATAATGAGGTTGGATATTTACCAAAACCTTTCTTCATCCTTGTGAAATAAGGGGGCTATGACATCCTACAAACTCTATAAATACAGATTTGTAAATGGTTGCTAAAAGCCTATAAACAGGGAGTGTGCGAGGCTCCAAGATGCTGGCTGTAATTTGTAAGTTCTTAAATGCATTCCTAGCACTGGGTCACCCCACTGATTACAGCTTGGGCTAGCAGAGCCTGTGAGACAATGTAATCGGTCTTCCATTTCCTCAAGCTTGTGGATTTCACTGCTCTTTTGGAAACAAGTAATACATTTATTCACTTATACTCATAAAATTAGCTACTTTTCTGAGTACATTTATGAAAAAAGAGAAGACTGTTCATTAATCTTATTTGGATAATCAGTTAGAGGGGGACCTAAGAACAAAATAAGGAAATAAAAGAAGGCATGTGACAGTCTCATTCTCCAATAGATAAAATTCGCTATCTCCTTCCTCAATTTTTGGTTGGTCTTAGGAAATATTTATTTATGGTCAGGCAAATAAACAGAGCTCCATTTGGTAGATAACTGTTATATTTGTCCTTATAGGGACTTTGCTGTTTCATCTAGGTCCTTTTTGTTCCTGTTAGGCTGGCGGCAATGTCCCCACTTTCATTCCTGATTTAGTAATTTGAGCTCTTTTTCTTTGGTCAGTCTAACTAAAGGTCTATCAGTTTCATTTATATATTCCAAAAGCCACCTTTTAGTTGCATTGATTTTCTCTATTTTATTTTCCTATTCTCTAATTTACTTATTTCTGCTGTAAGCTTTATTAAATTCTTCCTTCTACTTGCTTTGGGTTTCATTTTCTTCTCTTTTTCTAGTTTCCTTTTTTTTCCAGTTTTTTTTAAATGCTTATTTATTTTTGAGAGAGACAGAGACAGGGTGGGCTATTAGCTCAGAGCCTGATGTGGGGCTCCAACCCCAGGAAATCCAACCCCGTGAGATCATGACCTGAGCTGAAACCCAGAGTTGGAAGCTTAACTGACTGAGCCACCCAGGTGCCCCTAACATCACTTTAAAGTAATAAAGTAGGATTTACATCTGCCAATTTACTGTTTGCTTTTCTATACATCTAATGTCTTTTCTATTTTTTATTTCCTCTGGTATAACTTCTTTTGTGTTAAATAGACATTTTTCTATTTTATCACTTTAATTCACTGTCACTTCTTTTAGAATATTTTATAAGTTGTTTTCTTCCTGGTTGCCCTAAGGATAACAATTAACATCTTATAACAATCTGTGATTAATACCAACTAAATTTCCAAAGAATATAAAAACTTCACTCCAAGGTAACTTTGTCCCCTCTTCTTTCCAGTTTCTTTGTTTCATATATTTTCGGTGGAAATTGGACTTAAATCAGATTCTCCCCCCTCGGCATTTATTATCACTGTCGTTGGCTTAGCAACTTTCCCGAACTCATTCTGTAAAGCCTGCATTCTTTGCTGTGTGCGGTCACTGAATTCTCGGTTCAGTTAGCTTCATGGTCTGTTCATGGCTGGTCTGAGATTTTCTTAAATGCCTTGAACCAGCAGTCTCCCGGCCTTTGCTACAGGGCTCTGTGGGGGGGGGGGGCACGTTCTCAGTGCACAAGCCTGACCTAGCTTCCTCACTTTTGGATTGTCCAGAGCCTCAAGGTGATGTGGAAGGGAGCGGTCACGGCCTTCTCAGTCTTTCCTAAGCATGCGCACAGTTCTGCACAGGCATGTGGCCTCTTAGATGCCCAAGAATAGGTCCAAAGTCTCTGTGGACTTTTTATTCCTCAGTTTTTCTTTTTCTTTTTCTTTTAAATGTTTTATTTTTGAGAGAGAGAGAGAGAGAGAGAGAGAGAGAGAGAGAGACAGCATGAGCAGGGGATGGTCAAAGAGAGAGGGAGACACAGAAGAATCCGAAGACAGGCTCCAGGCTCTGAGCTGTCAGCACAGAGCCCAATGCAGGGTTTGAACCCACAAACTGTGAGATCATGACCTGAGCCAAAGTCGGGCACTTAACTGACTGACTTACCCAGGCGCCGCTATTCCCCAGCTTTTCAAGTCTTTTGGTCAACTTCTCATCTTGCCCAACTGTTACCACTACCTCAGGCAGCTGAGAAGTTAAAAAATAGCTGCTGATTATTTTCAATAAATGCCCCTGGGAAAAGGCTGTTCCAGTGAACAAGCACTGCATGAGGTAAATGACTTTTAGCAGAGGAGGGTAAGACTGCCCAACAGCCAGATTCCTTATTCACCTCAAGCATGTATAGGAAGACACTGTGTCCTAGGGCCGTACTGCTTGCGGTGTGGTCTGTAGTCCCGTGTCAGTCAGTGAAC
>NC_043703.1:86152933-86166275 GCF_006229205.1 Suricata suricatta | reverse complement strand
CCACACTACGGGGTTTGTCTTCCACTTGGTGGACAACAGGGACACACTGACATTTTGTGAACCAGGAAGTGACATGATTGTACTTTGATTTGAAAGATTAACCCCATATCCTTGAGGAGCAGGTATAGAAAGAGTAAGAGACTGGAGAGAGGAAGACTAATTAGGATGCAATTTAAATAATAAGAGACCAGTAATGAGGGACCAAATCAGGGTGGTGGTAGTGGGATCTACCAGGGCTATGATTAAGGCAGCATTTACAGGTCTTAATACTACTCAAATATGAACAAGGAAAAGAAAGGGTTGCTTGAAAGGATGGTGGTGCCAAACCAAGGTAGAGAGGAAGCAGGAAGAACTGGTTTGGTGGGAAGATAATGAGTTGGCCTGGATTGAGTTTGAGGTGCTTGGCAAACCATCCAAGTAGAAATATGCACAGACAATGTAGGTCAGCAACTTGAGTGAAAGGTGAGGTCTAGTGATCCTAATTTGAAAGGTAACAGCACTGATATGATTAGAAAGCTACGAGGATTGGGATGCCCACAAAGGAAACTATTTGGAGGGAGAAGGTAGACAGACTTGGGGGTAGGTTTTCTACCTTTAGCCATGCAAGAACCTTGGGGGAAGAAGGAGTGGTGGTTGGGAAGGGCAAGAGAATTAAGACGAGATATTGAAAATGACAGATGAAATGTTCAAGGAAGAAGATGACACCAAGGATTATCTTGGCAATAATACTGGAGGCTGTACTGTAACTATTAAATGTGTTAGGTCATTTGAGGAGAAGCAATATTGGTAATTCCAAGGAGCAGTAGGATTGAGGGGAGCATTTTCTTTCTTAGTGAGGGGGAGATGAGAATTTTTATAGTCTGAGGAGAAGGACCTGTAGTTAAGGGGAGATTGAGGAAGGAGGTTAGAAGAAGTGGTTGACTGATGACGTCTGCAAAATGTTGCTATATGGGTGGGATTGAGTCGGAAGAGGCAAATTTAGAAGGAAGGAAGTATATATTTTTTTCCTTGGATACATACATGGGGGAGAAGGACAAAAAGATAAGTGTGGATATAGAGACATTCTGGTGTGTAGAGGCAGGGAGCTGAAGGCATTCTTAGTGGGTGACTCACTGTTCTCAAGAGAAAAGAAAGTGAGGTCACCAGATCCTGGGGTGGGGCAGGTGTTGGGTTTTGAGAATAAGGGAAAGGATTGAAGTGGGGAATGAGATAGAGCCCACTAGAAAAGGGAAGACAGATTTCTGAAGACCACTGGGAGCCCAACTGAGTCTAAATTCAAGAATTTATGGTAGAATTAGATGGCATGATCACTCAAGTGGGGCCCCCGGGGGGCAAAGTGAAGAAAGTAGATAGTGGGGTCTTCCAGACATATATTCTAGTCAGCTACCTATATATTTTACATTATCACTGCAAGTGAAGAGCAGGTTCATACGTTACCTGGCATTGTACAGGTACTATACTCAGCACAATGACCTATACTCAGTACAATTACCGTGTTCATACTTAATTAGGGTTATTGAATGAATAACCAAACTGTGCAGCAAGGTTAAAATTCTCATTAACTGACTACCATAGAGCAGAAGGAGAGGATGGAGGGTGATAAACAGTGTTATTACTAAGACTGAGTCAGTGTCCCGTCAGCGAGGACCCATCTTCACATGCCAGAGAAAAGATGCCAGAACCTTGGTTACCTCTTTCCTGTAGGAGCTTAACACACCTTGTGGTGCAGAAGAGCTCACCTCCTCCCTTCCTGGTCATCATGCTTATGTTGCAGTCTTGATCTCTAATTCGGCTTCCTAAGATCTACTAGGTCTAATATCAAAGCTACAATCGTGGTTCACTACAAACATTTTATCTTCTTTTAAGATTAATAAATTAGCATAATGGCTTATAAAACCAGTCTTGTGTGAATTCGATTCATGGGAGGCATATTAATTTATGGATGAATTAACAGAACAAGTTCAAAAGCTGCAAAACTGGGCATTGGCATCAGGATCAGAGGCAATTTACTGCAATTATACTTCTTCCAGAAACAAACTTTTACACTGCTAAAATTGAAGTCATGAAATAGAGTTTAGTGCACCCTTCAATTAGAAGTATTTAATATTTTCACAAAGGACATGGGCTTTTCTAAAAAACAAAACAAAACACCAAAATAAAAACAAAACACAGAGATCGCATGAGGAAGGTACAAGATAAAATTAATAATCATTTAGCTACTATATGAACACTTGTAGTCTACAGACCTAAATTCTCAGCATTTCATATCTGTGGGCAGAACACTCCTTTTAGGGACAGATGACTGTGAACCTGTGGTGGCCCTACTGTGAATCTCATAGACCTCACACGGCAGGGGTGTAACTGACCACTGCTGCTGGCCTCCTCTTGGCCAATGACTGAGTGCTCCAGCCAGGAATACTAAGGCAATTCTTGGAGACATGGATCTCTTCTGATGGCCAACTTTGGCTTAAGGGTGCTCCTTTGGACTTGAAGAACCTTCCTTATATCACACAGAGGTCTGGGACACCTCCGGCACTCTTTCTTTCCTCTTTCCTTCACTCAGGGTCAAATGTGCATGAGTGCTAATTGTCTCCCTACCTTTCCCAGTTCCCTCCTCATTCTCTCTCACAGGGATAATAAAACACTTGCTCCATTCATCTTATCTTGGAGTTGGCTTCTTAGAGGACCTGCACTGACAAGGAAATTGGCATCAGGACCCAGAGGACTAGAGGCAGGTAATGGCAGGTGACGGTTTCCATAGCATTGCTCTAGCCACTGAAGTTGCTGATAAGAAATACATATTTTGGTTTTTGTTCGTGGGAGATGATGGCTCCAATCTGAGTTCAAAAGCCTGAGGAGTAGGAAGCTGACGTGTTCAGTTCAGGTATGAGTCCAGAACCCTTAGAACTAGGAGCACCAATGTTCAGGAACAGCAGAAGATGGATGTCCTGTTCAAGCAAAAGAGAAAATTCACCCTTCTTTCTCCTTCATTCTTTTCAGACCTTGAATGGACTGGGTGATGACCCCTTGCATTGCTAGGAATGATCTTTTTTCCTGCCCCATAAGTTTCCTTCCCAATGATTCAAATCTAATGATTCAAATGCTAATCTCTTGGAAAACATTCTCACAGTCACACTCAGAAATAATATTTAACCAACTATCTGGGCATCCCTTGACCCAGTCAAATCAACACATTAAATTAATCATCACATGCAGGTTTCCTCCTCTCCGCTTAATATGTAAGGAGACAAAGAAACAGTCTCAGTGAATTGAGATTTGACCGGGGAACATATTTCTGTGACCAAACGACAGAGCTAAGTGTAGTAGACATCTGTTGGGTGTGCCTACCCAGGGTCCATCTCCTGTTCTTCTGCTAGGAGCATCACTATTTTGTTTTGTGGAAAAAGCCTTCTACACTGGATACAGTCTTGATGGGAACATTACTCAAGATGCTTCCCTTCCCTCATTCAGGTGTTGGCAAGTAACTCAAAGAGGCACTCTCTCCCAGAACATGAATTAGAGCAGCACAAAACTGGAGAGGGTTGGAGAACATTTGAAAGGCCAGGACTCTGAAGAGACCTTCTCTTGGCCCCTGAGCCGACTTCTAGAAGCCAGGGACTTTGGCTTTTTTTCAAGTCTATGGCCATCCCCACAGCATTCCAACACTTATCTTTGCTTAAATTAGAGGTGGTTCTCACTGGTTGTACTGTATTCCATCTTTCAAGAGAGTCCCTTTGGAACAAAATCAGAAAGGAACAGCAAGGAAACAATGAAGTTTATTCCCTCACAAGTGGGATCGCTGTTCTCTTTAAAAGCACCATTACATTCAGTGTCTCTGTGGATCCTCTCATGATCCTCCTCCTCTTCCTCATGGGTGAATAGAGCCTTCTGAGAGTTACCTAATTAGGAAATGATGGGGTTGGCACATATATTCAGTTGTCTGACTCAGTGATGCTCTGCTGGGATCTCTCAAATCACTCCTTGCAGTGCCCACCTTGGTCTTGGATTGTGATTTGGGCCCCACCACTTATATCTCATGACACCCAAGGGGCCTCTTCTGGGCCTCCATTTCCATGTCAGTAATGTGAAGATGTTGGATTGCCTGCCCCATAAGTTTCCTTCCCAATTCTCAAATTTTTTCTCTTTTTATGTGACATTATAAGGAGAAAAAAGAATGTAAGCATAACATTTCCTTTGTGCTTAATATATGCTAGGCTCTATTCTATGTATTTTGTATGTATTAACTCACTTAATTCTCATAATACCCTGTCCTACTGCAGTGGAGGCTCTGTGAGGGCACAGGCTTTGCGCTGTTCACTCTTGTTTCCACACTGTGCTTGGCATAAAGTAGGTGATCAATAAATGTTACAACAGATAAATGAACAAGTTGAAAAATAAGAAAAAAAAGCAGTCGATGAATTAGTAGAAAGGGGGAGAGACCACTTTTTTCCAAATCAAATTCTGTGGTCTTTTAGCTTTTTTAAAAAAAATTTTTTTTAACATTTATTTATTCTTGAGAGAGAGAGGGAGAGAGAGAGCGAGCAAGTGAGAGCACACAAATGGGGGAGAGGCAGGGTGAGAATAAGACACAGAATCCAAAGAGGCTCTAGGCTCTGAGCTGTCAGCACAGAGCCTGACGCGGGGCTTGAACTTATGAGCTGTGAGATCACGCCCTGAGCTGAAGTTGGACGCTTAGTGACTGAGCCACCCAGGTGCCCTAGCTTTCTTAAATTCAATTTGGGTTCTCATGATTTCTCCAGGAGGCTCTAGGTGTTTTGAGGAAATTTCTGACTTAGTTCTCTTTGTTCAGCTGCTGTGAAGATATGATTTCTGCATCTGCTTCATTTCTCGTTTCTTTTTTCAAGCAGGACCAATAACTGAGCCCAATGTTTTAAGTACTGAGATGAAAAATGGGTATCATTTATTTTACCAAGATCCAGATAAGAAAGGCTCTACAGGTTCTGAGATGGAAGGTTATAGCCTACATAACCTAGTTCTAATGGAAAGTTTACTATGACCAGGTCACTGAGGAAAAACTTAAGCTTGGTTTATGATATGCTGCTGTTGGCCTGAGGTGGACAGCTACAACATTGTGGCTTTACCCAGGAGGTGTCTTTCGACAATACAGGAAGCAAATCCTGGGCAGGATTGCCCACATGGAGAGGCAACCAAAGAGATGGTCCATATTAATGGTTGGTTTGGCTAGATCGCCAGGGACCTGGAAAGTAAGATGGTTAACAAGGAGGCCTGAGAAGGGGGAATGTGCATCGACATCCTGGAATGGACAAGAGTTAGGAAAATAATTAATACCCCAGGTGCATGTATACCAAAGAGCAGATGAAGACCGTAATAACCAGAAGAATGACATGCCCTATTCTATGGATGTCACTTAGCCTCTTTTTTCTATCACCCCCGTCCAGTGCAGGTAGGGATGTGGGTAATGCATGGTCTCAACAACCTATGCTTCCTTTCACAAGATTGGACATGCTGCTATGCTGCCACAAACAGATGTTAGTGCTTAGTCCCCAATATGGCATCATTGTCCCAAAGGGCTTGGCTATCCACCTGGCAGGCAGGTTCATTATGGAGGGCTGTCATTTGACCATACGGCCTCCTCATACCCATACCCTTGAACCAAGAGGCAGATTGTCGGGGTGATTGATCCTGATAATGAGAGGAAAGGGCTCCTGATATACAAAGGGAATATGACTTGTGGAATACCTCTTAGTAAAATGTAGAGGAAGGGCTACAGCAACCAGCAAAGATAGGACTGTCAAGGAACCAGATCTTTTTGTAAAGAAAGTTTGGGTCACTGCTGTGGGTGATGCTCATCTGAATTACTACCCAAGATGAACAGGAACATGAAATGGATAGTGGAAGAAGGAAGCTACACATATCAACCATGGTCTTGTGACCAGTGATTTAGCAAGGACTTAACAGTTGTTATATTTTCTTCTGTGTTTGCTGTTTATATATTCATCTGTAAAAAATTCCCTCCTCCTTTTCTCTATCATTTTACATGAGGAGTGATTAACTTTATAATTTGATTCTTGGATTATAGAACATCCAGGCAGGAAGTAACAGCAACCACAGCAGGATACAATGGCAGATGGAACTTTAAATCTCCCCTTTTCAGGGAGAGAGACAGAGTATCTTTATTTGTATAATGTGTACTTGCACCGTGTAATATGGAAGCATGAGATTTCTTGGTAGCAGTGTATGGACCTTTGGACAATGATCAAGGGGCACCTGGGTGGCTCAGTAGGTTGGGTGTCTGACTTCAGCTCAGGTCATGATCTCACAGTTCCTGAGTTCAAGCCCCACATCAGGCTCTGTGCTGACAGCTCGAGCCTGGAGCCTGCTTCAGATTCTGTGTGTCTCTCTCTTTCTGCCCCTCCCCTGCTTGCACTCTGCCTCTTTCTCAAAAATAAATAAACATTAAAAATTTTTTTTAATAAAAAAATAAACAATGATTGAGAGGTGCCTGGGTGGCTCAGTAGGTTGAGCGTCTGACTTTGGCTCCAATAGTGATCTCATGGTTTTTAAGTTCAAGCCCTACATTAGGCTCATGGCTGTCAGCACAGAGCCCACTTCAGCACCTCTGTCCCTCTATCTCTCTCTCTGCACCACCCCCCACAGACGTTCTCCCTCTCAAAACTAAACATTAAAAAAAATTTAAACAGTGATCAAAGGGGTAGACTGTGTCAGTATTAACCAATTGTCTCTTACATCTGCAATGTCTCTTTTCTAATTGGTTCTGTAATGTTAAACCTGGGAGTGTGTAAACTCTCTTGGAGTCCCAGGCTCTCTTCCCAGCTGACTTCACATTACCTTCTGATAATAGAAGGCACTTATGGCAGATCCAAAGGTGGGAGAAGGGAAGATAGGTGAAATCCTGGGAGTATTCAAGAGTGTCTATGTTTTTGAGGGTGCAAGATGGTGGAGAAGTACGGAGCTCTGTAATTTTCACCAGCCTACATCTATCAAACTAAGAAGGAATGAAGCCACAGTGCACTGATCTGCAAGAGTGGGAGGAAAAGACACAGAGTCTACAGAGAGGACAACCTCGTGTGTGTGTGTGTGTGTGTGTGTGTGTGAGTGCGAACTGGGGAAGATAAAAATGGGCCAGGACCCAGAGGCTCAGAGGGGATGGAGGCCCTCCACACAGAGCCAAGGAGAGACGACGGGAGGAGAAAGAGAGGCTGAAAATGCTCATTGAGCTGTCTCTAGAGAAGAGAAAAACCTCAGCCTGGGACGGAGAGGGATCCTATCATCCCATCTATAACTGCGGGGTGCAGGGAGAGAAATCTATCCCCTTTAACTGGTGCATTTTCCTTGGGCTCGGTGCTCTGATCCCAGGCAGCGCCAGGAGAAACTGCTGCCCGACCCCCCTACTCCATCCTGGCTAGAAAGCCGCCCGGCCAGCGGGAGTACATTTCATCTCGGGTGGTATCATTGAAGTGCGTGGACTAGGATTTGGAAATGAGGCAGGCCTTGGAAAATACAACTTGGCCTGCCCGCAGCACACGGAGATCAGACCCAAAAGAGCGGGTTGCAATGCTTGGTTTGAGAAGGGATTGAGGTGCTGCCATTCTTCTCCCCACAACCACCAAGGCAGGGCCTCGAGAACAGCCCTCCAGACCTACCTACACCAAACCACCCCATCTGCACTGGAGAGCTGCCTGTTTTTCCTTTTTATCTTTTTCTCCTTTTCCCCCACAGAGCCCAGGAAAGTCCAAGATTCTCTCTCAAAAACTAAATAAATAAACGTTAAAAAAAACCCTTAAAAATAGAGAAATATGATGTAAAATGTCAACATTCTTTAAATCTAGGTGGCTATTACATAAATGAATGCTTACATGTTGTATTACTTCATAATTAATAACTAAAAAACATTTACATAGTATCCAGGACCACCTCAAACAATGTTAGATAACTTGAACTAACTCCAACTTGATTTTGTTGTCATAAAGAAACCAGTTTTCCATAACTTTTACAAAGCATACTGGAAAGTGAATAAAAATTTGTGTTCACTTTTATGATATTTGTTATACAGTCTGCTTTTGCACACAATATTTAGGTTGCTAGTTAGAATTTATGTTTTAAGAATGTCTGGGTGGCTCAGTTGGTTATGTCTTGATTTTGGCTCAAATTATGACCTCACAGTTTGTGGGCTGGAGCCCTGCATCGGGCTGTGCACTGAGAGCATAGAACCTGCTTGGGATTCTCTCTCTCTCCCCCCCTCCCCTGCTCATGTTCACATGCTCTCTCTCTCAAAAAACAAACATTAAAAAACTTATATGTTTTAGCAATAGCATTCAAATTGATATTCTAATTCAAAGTGTTGATCTTTTCTGATCCAAGAATGTCTCTACCTGGTTAGTAGTAGGATTTGCATACTAATTTGATGACTGACCAGAATGGCCTTTCCAGTGAATGGGTTCACCGGGTACTGGGGAAATTATCCCAGAGATATCAATTCTGAGATACTGCCTATTAAAACTATTAGATTCCAAAAAAAAAAAAAATTCCTAAAGTCCTGTGGGGAAATATATCGAATAAATTACAAAAGAAAGAAGAATTAGTCTGGCATCAAACTTTTTAGTCTACATACCAAGAAAGCAACAATGGACACCATTAAAAAAAAAACAAACAAACAAGGAAAGAAAGCATGATCCAAGGGTTTTATGCCCAGCCACGTCGTCCTTCAAATGTCAAGGCTAAAGAAAAGTAATTTTATGCACATAATAACATAGGGAAATCTACGCCCATCAACCTCCTTGAGGATTTACTACAGGCTGAGTATTATATAACCAAATGATGACTGGGAAAACTTCAGCCAACAGGCTGTTGGTATTTTGAAATATATAAATGTACCTCTATGATTAAAACAAAAGTGGGGACAGGGGCTCCTGGGTGGCTCAGCTGGTTGAGTGCCAAACTCTTGGTTTTGGCTCAGATCATGATCTCACGGGTCATGAGTTCGAGCCCCACATCAGGCTCCATGCTGATGGTGTAGAGCCTGCTTGGAATTCTGTCTCCTCTATCTCTGCCCCTCCCCTGCTCATTCGCTCTCTCTCAAAATAAATAAATAAACTTTAAAAAATGTTTTAAAAGTGGGGACAAAGGTAGAAGACCAGCGTCCAGATGTTATATATTATGATAAAATTGAAAGAAGAAGACTAAAATATGGGAGAAGGGAGTAAGAAAGTGGAAAACAGAGTAAGCTTATTGGTTATTGCAGACAATAGGTGGGCTTTCAAGGATACCAATTTAAAAAGGAACCAGATCGTAAGAATTAAATAAGAAAATAGAGGAGACGCCTGCATGTGAGGCCCGCAACCGTAAAGCTCCTGAAACAAACACAGGCAGTAATATCTTGGACACTGGCCTTACTAACATATTTATGTATATGTCTCTTCAGGCAATGGTAACAAAAGCAAGAATAAACTATTGGGACTTCAGCAAAATAAAAAGCTTTTGCACAGCAAAGGAAACTATGGACAAAACAAAAAGACAACCTACTGAATGGGAGAAAATATCTGCAAATAATGTAACTAGTAAGAGGTTAATATCCAAAATATATCAAGAATTTATACAACTCAACAATAACAAAACCCAAATAATCCAATTAAAAAATGGGCAGAGGGGTTGAATTGACATTTTTCCAAAGAAGACTTACAGACAGCCAACAGACACATGAAAAAATGCTCAACATCACTCATCATCAGGCACATACAAATCAAAAACTTAGTAAGGTATTACCCTATACCTGTCAGAATTACTTTTGGCTAATACCAAAAAGACAAGAAATAACAGGTGTTGGTGAGGATGTGGAGGAAAAGGAACCCTGTGCCTTTTCGGAGGGAATGCAACCAGATGCAGCAACCACTGTGGAAAACAGTGTGGAGGCACCTGAAACACTAAAAATAGAAAGGCCATACGACCCAGTTATTCCACTATTGGGTATTTACCCAAAGAAAATGAACACACTATTTCGACAAGGTACATGCACCCCTATGTCCAGCATTATTTACAATAGCCAAATTATGGAAGGAACCAAGTATCCATCAATAGATCAATGGATAAAGACGATGTGGTATGTGGTATATATACGTCATACACACAGTAGAATATGACTCAGCCATAAAAAGAGTGAGATCTTGCCATTTACAAAACTTGGATGGACCTGGAGGGCATTATGCTAAGTGAAATAAGTCAGTCAGAGAAAGACAGATACCATATGATTTCACTTATATGTGGAATCTAAGAAACAAAAACAAAGCATGCAAACAAACAGTAAAAGACTCTTAAACACAGAGTCTTTAAATATAGACTATATTTATCTATAAATAAAATAGAACAACTGATGGTTACCAGAGTGGAGACGGGAGGGAAGATGGGGGAGATGGGTGATGGGCATTAAGAGATACAAACTTCCAGCTGTGAAATTAATAAAATAAAATAAAATAAAATAGGGGAGCAAGGGCATTCAACAATTACAAGGGACTTGTGCTTCTAGCATGATGGAGTAACAGGTGTTGGATTCAGTATCCTACATGAAATGACTAAAACAAAGACAAAATACCTGAAGCCGTGGTTTTTAGACCACACCCATCAGATTGTGGAGAGCAGTGACTCCTGAGGAACCAACCACTCGGTGTGGGACGTGCCCACCTTGCTGTCTGCAGAGAATGCCCGTGTTGGGAGGGAGTCCAGCTAGAGCCCGGTGGCTTCCCTGAGTTGAGGAAATGGGATCAGGAATCCCGGGAGACCAAGAGGGCTGGAGCGCGCCAGGCAAAGTGCCAGAGAGGAGAGAACTGCATGTGCACACACACACACACACACACACACACACACACACTCACGTGCAGAGCACCAGAGATCTGCCAAGGGTCTTTTTCTGGTCTTCAGATAAGTATTGATCAAGGCTGTGGAAAGAATCAGCCTTTCGGGTTAAAGGGAACAACCCTGGCAGCTCACACGGCGCTGGGAATTGTGCCTGCGCGCGTGGGCGGGAGTGGGCAGCCTCCCAGCTCAGGGACCGTGAGTACTCAGAAACGTACTGTTTCACTAACGGAGCCCCATTAGTCACGGACTAAAGGTTGCTCTGATCCTACCTAACCAACCTAAACAACAAAATGGAAACGATCAAAATGTTTCTAAATAACTTCACCCCAGAACAAAGTTCAATGATGTTTATAGGAACACAAAAACATCTAGCACCCGAAACAAGGAACAATATTCAGTAAAAAATGCTGGTGAGGAGAAACGCAGATCAACAGAATCAGGCCCAGAAATGACAAGATGATTAAATCTGCAGACAAAGCAAACAGTTAATATAACTCTGCTTATTATGTTCAGATGGAAAAGACTGAATGTGCTAAGTAGAGATAAGAAAGATATAAAAAGGACACATAGAAATTCTAGAGATGAACAATAAGTTATTAACAACCAATTAGATACTGCAGAAAACAGAAGGTGCAGATTCAGAGGTAACCACAAGAAGAAAAACATGAACTTTCCTTAAGACCAAAAGTGTTTTAATAAATAAGAATAAAGAATGTACAACCTTTAGGAAAAGAAGTACAGTAAATAAAATACACATTACAAAATATGACAAAGACCAAACATAGCAATTACATCCATAACTAACTCACCTACAAAAAGAATATATTTTAAGTTTTCCTAAAAGATTGTGATGTTATCATAAAGGTACTCTAGTTGTTGTTGTTGTTTTTTAAAGATTTTCTTTTTAAGTAACCTCCACATCCAAGGTAAGGCTCGAATTCACAATCCGGAGATCCAGGGTTGCACGTTCCAGGGACTGAGCCGGACAGGCACCCCTAACTTGCTCAACTTTTGAGCTGTACAACTTCCCTGGGTAACGCATCCTAACTCAAACAGTATTTTTGACTGCACACATGAGTATACACACACAACAAAAGCTTTCACAGGTTGATTCATATTAACTTAATTTAAATACATGGTATCTCCATTCTAATAGGAATAGGACCAATTGTATTTTTACCCAGATTTAAATTCCCTAAGAAGTCTAGCAAAGTGCATGAGGATTCCTGATCTGAGAAACTGTGTGACATGATAAATACATGTTGTGTTCGGCTGCTGAATTTGGGGGTAATTTGTTACACAGCAATAGATAACCAAAACACTGTGATACAATCTAAATCAACTAAGCAGATGGTATGGAAATTATTGGTTGTCATGGTAGGCATCTCAAAACGTGCTGGGTAGTTATAATTAAATCAACACTTAATGGGGCGCCTGGGTGGCTCAGCTGGTTAAGTGTCTGACATTGGCTCAGATCATGATCTCACATTTTGTACACCCCCCCCCCACCCCCGCAATTTGGCTCCACACTGAGGGTAAGGAGCCTGCTTGGGATTCTCTCCCTTTTTCTCTCTCTGTCTGCCCCTCCCCCACTTGCACACACTCTATCTCAAAATAAACTTAAAATAAAAAAACAAGTCAATACTTAATAAATACTTAATTGTTGGAGACAGAATGTCTAATGCTTTATAGAAGGATGCCTTGGAATACAGCTTCCTCAGTGATAATAAGCATTTACTCATCACCGTCTTCGAGGCAGAGAGCCACTAAACCCGGATTATAAGAATAATTTGGCAGCATTCTCTGTTGGAGAATAAAGATGATCTTGTTTGCCTGCCTCTCCACTTAGATGAGCAACCCCTTCTAGTCCATTCTGCTCTTTTTATCTCCCTATGCCCTTCAAACAATTCTTGAGTAATAATTCAGCTTTCCTGATGGTTGGGATGTGGATGTGGTCCTAGCTCGAGACTGACAAAGTCAAGAGTTATTGGCTCAAGGAAGTAGAGACTGCTACCAGCAGAGCCCTGGGGCATTTCACCAAACAGAGATAAGGTTTTTATGTAATATGGGGGAAGGGAGTTTAAGTAAAATTTAAATGAAGCAACGTTTGGATAGCCTCAGGGCAAACAGGGTTGTTTTTGTGTGTGTGTGTGTGTGTGTGTGTGTGTGTGTGTGTAAGAACGGGGTTGGTTTTGGGGCTAAACTGCAAATGAGACTCAGGGCTTTGTTTCTTGTAAATTAGAAAATTAAAATAGCTATGTAATGCCTTGTCTAGAAAGCCCTTGTCTAGAAAGCCCTTGTCTAGAAAGCCCTTGTCTAGAGCCTGAATTTGAATTAAAATTGAGGCTGTTTATGTTAAAAACATAGATCTTGGGGCGCCTGTGTGGCTCAGTCAGTTAAGCATCTGGCTTCGGCTCAGGTCATGATCCCGCAGTTCGTGGGTTCGAGCCCCGCGTTGGGCTCTGTGCTGACAGCTAGCTCAGAGCCTGGA
>NC_043703.1:86105201-86152833 GCF_006229205.1 Suricata suricatta | reverse complement strand
CCACTGTTCATTCACTGTCCAAGGCATCTGGCTCACCCTAACCACCATCTTCTGGCCACCTCAGCTGCCGCTCCCACAGCCACAGTCTGGCCTTGGTCATCGCTGACAGCTCAGCTCTAGAGAGCACTGGCTCACACCTCTCCCTATTTATAGTGACTTGGTCTTCCCTCTGGTTGGCTTAAGTATCCTGGCCGCAGCTGTGAAAATTGGTAAAAGGAAACCTCATTTAAAATGGCGCAAGGAGGCCAGCAGGGGGAGCACTAACGCCCTACCGCAGGTTGTCAATTGCAGATCCAACAGGAACACTTACCCCGCAGGTAGCTACTATTTCAAGCTTGAGGAGGGAGGAAGGGTTCTGTCCTCCCCTCTCCAACAGCCCAGCCAACGAGAGACTGTCACAACTCAGCGAGTGAAAATCCGCTGCACTTTGAACTCCCAGTTTACACCAGTGAGTCTTTTGTTGAAAACACCCTCCCCACCCCCCATCTCTCCCAATACTCGAGGAAAGGTCCTGTCCTTTGTTTTGTGGGTTTGCCTACGATTTCACCATGGCTTGCTTGATCCGAGTTGCCATTCTCTATTTCTGAATAAACCCAATTTTGATAGTAAAATAACTGACAGTTTTATATTTAAGGATAGTACACCATTCTTTTCTGGGTTCCCCTGACAGTCCAGCTTCTCCCTGCATCAGCCTCTCCTGACTTCACTTTCTTCTTTCCCTGGCTTAGTTCCTAGGACGAGGCACATCAGCCCCGTTTAAAGAACACAGGGGGCTCCCCATCGTCTCCCTCTGCTCCGTGGTGCTGGCTTCCACCCCGCGAGCACCTGGCCGGGAGGCCTTGCAGCAGGGGACCATGTTGGGCGAGAAGAAGGGAAGGGGAGTGGGACATTTTGAAAGGAGGTGAGGGAGTGCTCGTAGGAAGGGTCCAGAGTTCTCTGGGAGGGAACAGGCTGTGGGCCCCAGGGCCGGTGTGCGGAGTTGCCTGACAGATACTTAAGAGAATGGGGAACACCAGAGGGGGCCTTGGGCCCCGTGGAGGGCCCAGGGTGAGGATGCGGGACCAATTCTGTGGTTGTGGCTTTTCTCCATTAACACTTGGCTGCAAAGATGAGCAGTGAATTTATCCAGGGCAGGGGTTTGCCATGTGGTTCCAAAGAAAACAGTGGGGATGTTGGGGGGCGCTGTGGAAGCGCGGGAGCAGAACCTACAGGCATTACCAGATTACAAGGCTTAAAAACCTGTTTGTTTACTTATTGTTTACAAAACACAAACTTCCGGAGGGCAGGGCCTTGTCCTCCAAGTGATCCTACGTGTTGTGGTCACCTTCTTGAGTAAGGGAGTCAGACGATTGAGAATGAAGAACCTCAGGGCTCTGGCAGGACAGAAGGCTGACGGGGAGAGGGTGTGGTTCAAGGAGGTGTCTGAATGACCTGCTCAGGGTGTGGGGGCCTGAGGTCCAGTGCAGGTAGCTGACCGATCCATCTCGGTTTGCCCAGACTTTCTTGACTCAACCACTAAAAGCCGTGTGTCCTGGGGAACCTTCAATCGTGGGTAAATTGTGAGTCGGCCCGCGACCCCTTTTCGAACGGTTCCTGTGGGGGAGGGGTGAGTGGACGAAAGGAGACAAGGGGACAAGTCTGCAGTTGCTGATCAAGTCCGTTTATTGAGTGTTTTACAGAGATATATATAGTGTGCAGAAAGAGGAGTGGTTTATGCAATTTGAAAGCACACAGCTGACTATGATTGGCTAAGGCGACAATAAGGAAGTGGACTACCGACAATGAAAAAGTGACTTGGGGATGGAGAAATGGAAAAGTACTGGAGGCCGTAGGGCGAAAATCCCTTCCTGAGTCAGGATGTACAAACAGCCACAGAATGAGGAAGTACCTTAGGGTGCTGGAAAGTCCCAGCACAAAATATGTTACACAGACTTGCCTCTTGGCGAAATACCTCACAAATGGCCCAGGGGACCTCCAGCCCCCTACATCTCCCCCTTTTTTATTTTTTCATGAGGAAAGACAAATGGAGTCCGGGCCTGATAGAAGCATGGTGCTGAGCCTTACCCGTCATTGGAATGACCTCCTCCAAGCGAGGCCACCCTGTCTTAGACGGCTCAGACCTACCCATACCTTCCGTCACTGACTTACCGTCCTACTCACTTTGTCTGAATTATCCTCAAAACGGGGGACAGCAAGCGCAACGGGCCTCAAGAGGTGGTAAACAATGGGTCCTTCCACAAGGTTTGTAGTGCCGAAGCACTCCATCTGGGCCTCGAACCCAATCAGGTGTGGTACTATAGGTACCAGCATAGCAATCGCATGGGTTCCCTGTCTGTCTTTGAACAATAGCTCTAGCGTCGTGGGGGGCACCAAAACCCGCGAGGGTTGTTGAGGTCGATCCAAGAAGGAACAGCAGCAGATACATGGCCATTCACCGGAAATTCACGTTTCCTGTAAAAGAAAAAACAGGTCTCAGGGAGAAGGATCTCCCTGGACTTCAGAGTGATCTATTTTCTCATTTTCATGTGTAGATATGCTGTGATTTACTTGCTTTACCGGTCTTTCTGGCAGCCACCTAGCGGCCTCATTGATTGAGTCATAGAGACAAACTGATCCACGCCCCCAAATCAAGACGGGGTCTGGACCTTGCCATGTGCCAGTATGTGGATCCTTCCATTTAACACATGCAAAATTTTCTTTGGTACTTGGATGCCAGAATCGATCAGCCGCTGAGTGTCCCTGAGAGTCTAGAGTTAAAAAAATTTTTTATAAAAAGTATATGGCTAAGTAAATTCCTAGGTGAGTTGGGGTATAACTCCCCCTTTTTTATTTTTTCAAGCATAGCTTTGATAGTCTGGTGTGTTCTTTCTACAATGCCTTGGCCTTGTGGGTTGTAAGGAATGCCTATAGTATGTTTAATATTGAATTTGCGGCAGAACTCTTTAAAGGATTATGAGGTATACCCTGGTCCATTGTCTGTCTTTATGCATTGGGGTTTTCCCAAAGTAGCAATGCTCTCTAACATAAAGGCGATAACGTTTTTTGTAGCTTCTCCTGTCAAGGGTGCCGCAAACGTAAAATTACTGTAAGTGTCAACCAAAACATGAACAAACTTTTGTTTTCCAAATTCTGGAATATGAGTAACATCTATTTGCCAGAGGGCATTGGGTATTAAACCTTTGGGATTGACCCCGTAATGGGGCACTGGTAAATACTGATCACATGAAGAGCAATCTTTGACAATTTGTCTGGCTTGTTCTCTAGAGATTTTAAACATCAGACGAAGGGTATGGGCATTGAGATGATGTTTGGCATGTTCTGATTTTGCCAAAGAAACTGAAGCAACCAATTTTGTAGCTTTATCAGCGCTATCATTGCCGGCCGACAAAGGACCAGGCAAACCTGAGTGGGCCCTTATGTGGCCTATGAAAAATGGGTGTTTACGTGCCCAGATGAGGTTCTGAAGTTGTTTAAAATCGGCTGCAGTGGTAGAAGATTGTTTGATTTGAGAAGCAATTTCGATCAGGGGAACTGAGTTAGCCAAATAGGCACTGTCTGTATAAATATTTATAGGTTCTTCAAATTTTAGCAAGACAGCTACTATGGCTTTCATTTCTACTCGTTGTGCAGAGGTTTCATTAGTATGGAACGCCACCGTGCGTCCATTGTAGGAGTAGGCGGCAACGCCTGAAGCTGAACCATCAGTGAAGATAGTCAGAGCCTCCTTAATGGGGGAGAATTTTGTACATCGAGGGAAACAAACGGGGTGATACATAAGGAATTGACATAATTTATCTGAAGGGTAGTGGTTGTCAAGCTTGCCAGTATATCCTAGCAAAGCTAAACTCCAGTCATCAAAGTTTTGTCTTAACCAATCTTGTTGAGCCCTATTATACGGAACGATAATTAAATCAGGGTCTTTTCCAAATAACTGCTTACTCTGGGTGCTTCCTAACCGAATAATGTCAGATATGGCCTGATAATAAGGATAAATAACCTTTGGTGGAGAGGCATGCATATGAACCCACGTGATGGGGGCCTTTTGCCAGAATACTCCTGTGGGAGTAAACTGGGTTTTGAACACTATAAAAGATAGTTCTTTAGAATAATCTATAAAGGTGACGAATTGCTTACTAATAGCATGTTCTACAATTGTAAGTGCTTTGCGAGCTTCTGGGGTTAAAGTTCTAAAGGAGTTGGGGTTGGGATCCCCATTAAGTATGTCAAACAAGGGTCTTAAATCTCCTGTAGTTAATTTTAGATATGGCCTTATCCAATTAATATCTCCCAACAGCTTTTGAAAATCATTTAGGGTTTTTAGATTGTCTACCCGAATGGTAGCCTTTTGAGTGGTGATATGGTCTCCATTTAATTTGAATCCCAGGTAGGTATAAGGGTCTTTTAATTGTACCTTATCTGGGGCAACGACTAGACCAAATTTTGGCAATTCTCGAAGTAAATGTCCATAGCAGGTAAGCAGTTGCTCTCCATTAGGTCCCGCTAACAGGATGTCATCCATATAATGGACAATATAGAGTGAGCTAAAGGTTTTCCTGGGCTCTTGGAGGGCCTGTTGTACAAATTTTTGACACAAGGTGGGGCTATTGGCTATACCCTGAGGTAACACTTTCCAGTGAAAACGCTTGGCTGGCTCTTTAAAATTAATTGAAGGCAAGCTAAACGCAAAGCGTTTACAATCTTCTGGATGCAGAGGAATAGTGAAAAAGCAATCTTTGAGGTCTATAATAATTTTAAAATATCCTTTAGGTATAGCTGGGGGGAATGGGAGCCCTGGCTGTAATGCACCCATAGGAACCATGGTTTTATTAACATCTCTAAGGTCCTGAAGGAGGCGCCATTTACCTGATTTCTTTTTTATGACAAATATAGGAGTATTCCAGGGAGAATTAGATTCTTCAATATGTCCCAACTCTAATTGTTCTTGTACTAGCTCAGTAGCTGCCTGTAACTTTTCAGTAGTTAATGGCCACTGTTCCGTCCACACAGGGGTATCGGACACCCAAGATATTCTGTCAGCATGGAGTACAGGCAGGACAGTGGCCACTAGCCTAAAAAACCCAAACCTTGTCTACAGGCGTTGTGAGCAGGTTGTATGGGCTCACGTATCCCTTGTAATTGTTTTCCCAGCCCTTTTCCGGGTATAAACCCTTGATTTAACATCATGTTGGACACGGCATCACTTGGGCTGAGCAACATAACTCCCATTTGTGCCATAATGTCTCTCCCCCAAAGACTGACTGGCAAATGAGGAAGGACAAAGGGCTGAAAGGTGCCAGCATGGCCTTCGTGATCTTTCCAATGTAATATCTCTGTACTTTGAGTTGGGTTAGTTGATTGCCCGATACCAGCCAAATGAGTTAAAGACTCTTTTAATGGCCAATTAGGTGGCCAATCAGGCAGTCTAATGATGGAAACATCGGCTCCAGTATCTAATAAGCCTTCAAATATTTTTCCATTGATCTCAAGTTTCATCATAGGTTTCTGATCCTTGATACTTTGTAACCAGTAAACATCGGAAGAGCCAAACCCATTTGTACCCCTAGTAACCTCGAGACTGGAGTTAGAATTGTTAAGAGGCAGCAGGGCTAGTTGAGCTATCCTCTGACCTGGCTCTAGCGTTACTATCACCTTAGGGGCAGAGGCCATAATTTTTATTTCTCCTTCATAATCCTGATCAATGATTCCAGGGTAAACTTGGAGACCTTTTAGGGTCATACTACTTCTACCTAGTAATAATCCAAAAGTTCCCTCTGGAAGGGGTCCCCATACCCCGGTGGGGAGGGCTTGAACTCCCATTTCAGAGGTTAGGACTGTGAAGGAGGAGGAACTGAGGTCCAGTCCTGCGCTCCCTGGGGTTGCTCTCCAGAGGTCTGAAATGGATTGTTTGACGGGATGAATTTGATTGCCCCATAGGCTTGCTGCCCTTTCGGGGCCTGGGGTTGGCCCCTCCCCTTGTTTCCCTGCGACGGAGGGAGAGAGTTGCCGTCTGCATCTCTTTTAGAACGGCATTCATTAGCCCAGCGCTTGCCCTTCCGGCAGCGTGGACATAGCCGGGGAGTGGGGGTACCGCCTTTATTTTGGGTTTGGTCTTCTTTACAATCCCTGGCGAAATGTCCTGACTTGCCACATTTGAAACAATTGCCTTTCCCTTTTGAAACTAAAAACTCTTGTAGAGTTTGTCCCCTTAATGCCGCAGCTTGAGCTAGCCCCTGAACATAGCTTGTGCCAATGTCTGCACAAAGACGGATATACCCTGATAGATCAGTCTTTCTCTTGTAAGGGCGAATGGCTGCTTGGCAGGCAGAATTAGCATTTTCAAAGGCCAACTGTTTGACCATTTCAGTACCGGCTTCAGGGCTGCCAAAAATCCTTCCTGCTGCGGTTAGCAGGCGATGCACAAAATCTGCAAATGGCTCATCAGGGCCCTGTCTAATATTAGCAAGGCCTGCAGTTACATCTCCTTTTGTTGGAATTTTTCTCCAGGCCCTCATGGCGGCCGCTTGTATCTGAGCGAATGCAGCATCAGGCAATAAAACCTGAGTGTTGATGGCCGAGAAATCATTTTCTCCCAATAACATGTCGAGAGTGATTCCATTATTAGCCTGCATATTTCTTCTGGCTGTATCTCTACAGAAATCAGCATATTCACTTTTCCAAAGCAGATAATCGCCCCCACTTAATACTGCTTTACAGACTGTTTGCCAATCGGAGGGCGTCAGCCAGGTGACAGTGAGGGACTCCAATAACGCGATAGTGTAAGGTGCTCCACTACCGTACTGAGATACTGTCAATTTTAATTCTTTTATAACCTTAAAATTTACAGGAGTCCATTGTCTAATAACATTGTTAAGGTTCTGAGGGTCTGCCTGTTCAATAACAGGAAAAGTCAGGGCTTCTGACTCAGCTTGGAATGAGGAAGTTATAGCGCCTGGCCGAAGCGGAGCGGCCGAGGCTAAGGTATTGTTTTTGGCCGTCAGAGCGAAACTTTGCAATTGCCTTTGTAAAGCTAAGATTTGCCTCTCTAATATTTTTATCTTTTTTTTCTTTTTCCAAAGATAGAGCTGAATAAGAAGGAGGGGGAGCCGAAGGAGAGACAGGGGGAGATCTGGCTCTGAGACCTATATCTTTTTGCGGTTTAACTAATTTTTTTCTGACGACTAGGGGAAGGAAAAGGTTTTTTAGAAACCATCGGCGGCCAGTCAGGGTTATGATATTTGGCCGCTTCTTCTTCTAGATCATCCCAATCTGACTGGGGCAAGTCCTCCAGCTCGGAGTCCTCCGGTTCGGAATATTTTATCCCTTCCAAGGCGGGATAGAGGCTCTCCGCCTGTTTTGGTTTCTCTTTCTCAACTTGTGGAGTGTCTTTTGGTTTTGCCCCAAGAGCTACAAAAGATTCCTTTGTCTCCACGTGGCACTGAGAAGGAATCAAGACGGCTCCTTCCTCCTTCGGGGCCTCTTTATTGTCACATGATCCCACCTCCGAGGGGGCCCTAGATGGCCCTCTCGATGCAGACATAATTTTTTCCCCTTTTTCGAGGTGAGAAGTAACCATGGGCGGTCAGGGCACTGCACGTAAAAGATCATATATCAAATTCCACAAACAGAAAGCCTGAACTGGTATCTTTTCTGGCCCAAATGTCTGATAATAGTCTTCAAGACAATCTCCGACCCTAGCCCATCTTTTTTCGTCAATGGTTCCTTCCTGAGGGAACCACGGACAGGTTTCCCCTATAATCTCAAAAAAATTCTCTAATTCTCTCTGCTTTAACGTGACTCCCCTTGTTTTTATACTTTGCTCAATTCCATTTACAAACACTTTATGGGACGAAACTTCCTGTCCCATTCTTACCTTGCTGCACACAGACTTCTGCTTCCTGGCCTGCCTTCACCGGATCCTCCGTACCTCAGGTCCCTGTTCGGGCGTCACTTGAGTCGGCCCGCGACCCTTTTTCGAACGGTTCCTGTGGGGGAGGGGGGAGTGGACGAAAGGAGACAAGGGGACAAGTCTGCAGTTGCTGATCAAGTCCGTTTATTGAGTGTTTTACAGAGATATATATAGTGTGCAGAAAGAGGAGTGGTTTATACAATTTGAAAGCACACAGCTGACTATGATTGGCTAAGGCGACAATAAGGAAGTGGACTACCGACAATGAAAAAGTGACTTGGGGATGGAGAAATGGAAAAGTACTGGAGGCCGTAGGGCGAAAATCCCCTCCTGAGTCAGGATGTACAAACAGCCACAGAATGAGGAAGTACCTTAGGGTGCTGGAAAGTCCCAGCACAAAATATGTTACACAGACTTGCCTCTTGGCGAAATACCTCACAAATGGCCCAGGGGACCTCCAGCCCCCTACAAAATTGGCAAACTGATCACTAAGTGGAAGGCAAGACTCTCTGAGAAGCCAGAATAGTGGGTGGTCTCTGGAAGCTGCAGGATTGATCGCTCTTGTGGGCTTATGTCATTTTCCCCACACTGTATGGGACTCCTTGGGCATGTTTTCTCAGCAGCGAAGTGGAGCTTTTTCACAGCCCTGAACTCTAGAAATAACAAGTATGCTAAAAATGGCAAATACTTTCTAAGAGTGGCAATACCGAAGTGTGGCTACATCAGCACTTTCAAGTCTGCAGATTAAGTGCATTGTACTTAGCCTTAAAAATCACATCAACAAAGCTCCCCTGCTAATTTTTTCCTTTCTATTGGAACTTTAACTGCTGATTTATTATAATAGCATCTATTTTCTTAGAAACCTAGTAATGTCCATTTGCAATATTACATGAAAAGACTACATATAAATGTCATAATTTTATTTAATTGAGCACGAGAATCGTATCAAGAACGAAACAGTCTTTGGTTAAATAGACATGTCTAGTGTTGAAAATAGATTTCACACTCCACATGCATCACATAGCACAGACCATAGCTTCATTAGAATTCAAATCTTATAATAACTGACTTGCTGTTATAGCAATCAAATATGCATCAATAAATTATTCCAGAGAAGTTTTATTTTCAGAACAGAATGATGGTTAAATTATTGAAAATGGAATACAGAGTTTCTGGAAAAACTGTAGAAACACATTTCAACCAAAAAATTACATTTTTATAAGGAGTCAATATACACAAGGTACACTGGAGCAAGTAACATCAGAATCATACTCTCTGCGTCAGCATCATGGATTCGTACAATCACTGTAAATAAAAACACCAGGGTGGGGATATAGCTATTCACAGAAACAAGAGAAGAATGCTTTGCCAGAATGTTCAAGAACATTTCAGGAAGATTAGTGAAAATACAGTTCTTTGTTGTAAATATCTGTGGAGGATCAGTATGTGGAGACTTGGATTCCTACATGCACTACAGTTTACTCAAGTTATGTCAGAGACATAAACATAAGAACCTGTAGCTTACGACATGCTGATGTCAGAAACTTGAAGAAGCTTCTAAGTGTCCCATCTAAAATCAATACAGAGATTTGTTGAATTCTTATTCATTTGTATTTAATGTTAAATTGAATACATTTAGAAAACTTAAAACTTCTATCGCTTTCACAGAGGCATAGATTAATGATTGACAAAAGTAAACTAATGTCTGTTCTGTTAGATTTTTGGCACATAGCTCAGTTCTTCATTTCCTTAGGGACTAACAGGAGATAGCATAAATGCCTTATTAGGTAAACTAAGCCATAGATTTTATTTGTATTAAACTTTTTACTCTGAGATAATTGCAGAAATTATAGATTCACATGCAGTTGTAAGGAATAATACGAAGAGATCCTGTCTGCCTTTTACCCAGTTTCCCCCAAAGGTAGTATCTTGCAAAACTATACTGTATCACAGCCAGGATTTTGACACTGATCTAGTCAAGATATAGAACGATAATGTCCCAAGGATCCCTCGTGTTACCCACCTCTCTCCTTCTCCACCCTCCTCCCTAGCAACCTCTAATCTGTTCTCCATTTCTAGAATTTCGCATTCCAAAATGTTGTATACCTGGAATTCTACAGTATGTAACCCTGTGGGACTTTTTCACTCAACCTAATTCTCTGGAGATTCATCCAAGTTGTTGCTTGTATGAGAAATTATTTTTATTGCTGAGTAGTATTCCATGGCTCAGATGTATCATGTTTCACCAGCCACCCATTAAAGGACATCTGGTTGTTTACAGTTTTTGAATCTTATGAATAAAACTGCTAGGAATATTCACGTACAAATTTTTGTGTGAACATACGTTTTCATCTCTCTGGGATAAACGCCCAACCATGCAATTGCTGAGTGGCATGGCAGCTGCATGTTTTGTTTTATAAGAAACTGCCAAGTGGTTTTGCAGAGTTCCATTTCATTCCCACCAGCTATATATGATGATCCAGCTTCTTTGTGTCCTTGCTATATTATTTGGTGTTGTTATATTTTTAGCAATTTTGGTGGGTGCTTAGTGCATCTCATTGTGGTTTTAATTTGCAGTTCACTAATGATTGGTGATATTGAGTATCTTCTCATGGGCTTATTTGTCATTTGTACATCCTCTTCAGTGAAAGTCTGTATACATTCTCTATTTTTTGATTGCATTAAAAAAACTGTTGAGTTTTGTGAGTTCTCCGTATATTCTAGGTACTAGTCCTTTATTGGATATGGACTTGCAATTATTTTCTCTCAGTCTGTATGTAGCCTATCTTTTCATTTCCTTAACATGGTCTTTTTCAGAGCAAAAGTTTAAAAGTTTGATGTAGTCTAATTTATCAAACTTTCCTTTATGGATTATGGTTTTTGGTGTCAAAATACTCTCTTTGCTTGACCCTGGGTACATATGTTTTCTATGTTTAAAAATTTTTATAGTTTTACATTTTATGTTTAGAATTATGATCCATTTTGAGTTCCTTTTTATGCAAGGTGTGACAGATAAGTTGAGGTTATTTGCCTGTGGATATTCCATTGCTCTAACACATTTATGAAAAGCCTATTCTCCTCGATTGAAGAGGAGTATACCCAACTGAGTGGGTCTATTTCTAGATTTTCTATCTTGTTCTATTGATGTGTGTGTCTGTGGCTCCATCAATAAATACCATACTATCTTGATTACTATAGCTATAAAATAAGTTTTTATACTGAATAGAGTGATTTCTCCTACTTAGTTTTCTTTTACAAGATTGTTTTAGTTATTCCAAGGCCTATGCCTTGGAACTCTTAGAATAAACTTGAATATATCTACAAACTTTGCTGAGATTTTGATAGAAATTGGATTAAATCTATAGATAAATATGGGGAGAACTGACATCCTTGCTATTTTGTGTCTCCCAATCCATGAATATGGTATATCTCTTTGTTTATTTAGGTCTTTGATTCCTTTCATTAGCATCTTTTAATTTTCAGCATTTAGACCTTATATGTTTTGATAAATTTATCCCTAAATATTTATTTTCCTCAGAGTGATTGTAAGTGGTATTGTGCTTTTAATTTTGGTTTCCACTTTGTTCATCTTTAATATTTAGAAATATGATTATATTTTGTGTGCTAATCTTATATCCTGAAATCTTGCTGCACCCACTAGTTCTAGGAGTTTTCTTTTTTCTTTTTAAATAGATTCTTTGGAATTTTCTATGTCGACAGTCATGTCATCTGTAAACAGATATTTGTATTTCTTTCTTTCCAATCATATGCGATTAATTTCTTTTTCTTGCATTACTGCCATGTGTAGAACTTCTGGTACAGCCTTTATCATTTTTATCAGTGTAAATTTCCAGAGATTTGCTACAACACACTGGCCAGAATGGGACCCATCATTCTCAAACAGGTGCATTTTCAACACTCTTCTTATCATCCAACCTGTCTAGACTTCATATCCTGTAATTTGCATAAATAACTGATAACATTCATCAGTGGTTATAAATGGCACTCACATTGCAAAGTCCCTTGAAGCAACAGAGAGGCATTTAGTGAGCTAAGTGGAAACTGCTTGTAAAAAGCAAACTTAGCATACGAACATTATTCGTAAGAGAGAACCAGGAGGTAGTGATGCTCAAAGAATTAAGGTATGAGGTTGATTTATGGAGTATGTGGCTTATTCTTCCAGTTTTCCCCTCTCACTTTTAAATTGGCAATAGCAATAATTTTTAAACTCAGAAGTATGAAATATCATCAAAATTACCTTATTCTTGTATAGAAATTGCTATTATTAGGAACTCTTCTAAGAATTGACTTTTGACAAAGAATTCTGTGCGTCTTACTATATTTTTAGTAAAAGGCACTTAAAATATTTTGACATCTCAAACTCTGTTCATGTCTTAATTCTTTAAACAAAAATATGATCATTAATAACATTTTTACTTATTTTAAAAATGTATATTTCCTACATAGAGTGTTGCTTTTTTATGTTATACAATGTACCTAAGCCACCAGAGAGGGTTTAAAGCCATTATAAAAAGACAGAAAATGGGGTACTGCTTGATCTTTTAAAAACTTCAATATAAGAGGTCTTGGATAGACACATATAGATCCTTAGAGGCCTCACATGTGTACTCAGGTACAATGTAATTTCTTGAAAAACCAAGAGCTCCTACATATAATTGGTAGAACATTTTGAATTTGTTGTAACGACCAAATTTCAGAGACGAATATTTGTCAGTGGCAAATCATCACTGGCAGGCCAGTCATCACTTCCGTGATTCTGCGGATTCAATGACCAGCTGTGCATTTCAGTGACTCTCTTGTCTCTTTCTCAAGATGAATTATCTAAGCACCTCTCCATCCATTGTGCGCAGTGAGTTCTGGAGTCAGGTCACGGGACACTGACTTAGCCTCTCTGAGCCTAAGTCTTCTCACCCGTAAGCAGCAATGGTGATGTGAATCTCACTGGTTATAAGGCTTAAATGAGATGATCTTGCCAAGGGCCTGGTCCAAAGCTGGCCAGGGAGAGTGCCTTCGATTACTGACTTCTTTGCTTCCTCTTCTTGGACTTTGTTCTTGTTTCCTTTCACTCTTCACCCGCTCACCTCTCCTCCCTACACACCACAGGCAGAGACACTTCTTATGTGGGGTGCCACACGCCTCATGCCTAAGAGAAGGGAAGCCTCGGTCGAAGCACTAGCAGAGGGGACTGGGGAGCTTGATGCTGAAGCTGTCCCATCCTTAATGTGTTCCCATGGCCTGCTTCTTACACAGAACTGGGCTGTGCACAGACTCTGGGTTCTTATGCCGTTTGTCATGTTACAGTGGGACAGAAGCTTCATAAGTAACCAATACATTCTAGCAAGTGTGACTTAATAACGCGTCTGCAGTCCAGTCCAGAGCGTGATGGGTAATCCTTAGACAAACAGTCCTGCGTGCTCGCCCCAGACACAAGACCAACTCGGTGGTGCGTATTTAATTCCTTCATGGTTGCAGCGAGCTTCCAATCAAGACTGCTTTGGGCACAGCAAGCAACAAAAATACTCTCACAATACAATGCAATCACATCGCAGACACATCTTTTTTTTTTTTTTTTTTTTTGTCCTAAGGAATGGGGCAGCAACTGTCTCAACACGTCACTGTGACAATCAACGATGATTCTCGAATTGGTGGGACTGGTTTGAATACAATATAGACAAAGGCTATATACGTGGGTACCTGTGTGAATTGGGGGTTTCAAATGACCACTTTAATGTCCAGTCGGGCACAGGGTTCCCTGGCCACCCTCTCTTGTTCTGTCATCGGGACGGCAGTGCCGCTGTGAACCCCGGCAAAGAGTCAGCAGTCAGTCGCTGCCGCAGCCTCACGTAACAGATTTTCATTTCACGCAACACCGAGGACTTTCTTCTTGCTGCATCAGGCCTTTCTTGGGAGGGCCTTGAAGTACTCCTCCCTGGCAATGTCGGACACTCCGCCATACCATTTCTGAAGCCAGATGTGCTCTATCTTCATCTTCATGAAGAACCACTCATACTGGCGAGGCCACTTCCTCATCACTGGGTGTCTGAGAAACAAAGGAGAAGTCATGATAGAGCTGCTCGGACCGTGGGTGTCCCTCCCAGGGCACCGCTCCACTCTGTGTGTCACTGCGCAAGTCCTCCAGCCCTCCAGCCTCCAGGCCTCACTTGGGCTGAAGCCAGAGGCGGAAGCCAGGGAGCCAAGGACGGGGTCTGGGGCAGCTTTAGGAAGGCAGGAGGCTGCCATCTCCACACAGGGGCAGCCCAGCCTTGCATCAGGCTCCTTGGTTCTGATCCCAGCTCAGCTGGTGATGAGCTGCGGTGCCTTATGGGCTGTGTCCTCTCAGACCCTGGGCTCCTGAGTGTCATGGGGGCTGACAGCGACAGTACTCTGGTCGTGGGGCTGTGTGGGGAGCAAACCACTGCACACATAAAGCACCTGCACAGAGCAAGTGCTCAGTGAACGCCAGTTACTGTTCTCAGGAAACATAAAGAAAGGCTTTGTGCATCTCTGTATGAAATGTCAAGAGAATCATGGGCCTATGAAACGGATCTGCTCATGCGAAGATTTCCATTCCTGCAGCAGGCTGAGAACTGCTGAACTGAGCTGAGAGAGCAGACACGGAACGTCACACGCCGCCTTCTGCTTACTGACTTGCTTTCTCCCTCACGTGTAATCCTAAACACAAGCACTGTCAGTGCAAAGCCTGATGCGGGGCTTGGACCCATGAACCGTGAGATGATGACCTGAGCTGAAGTTGGACACTCAACCAACTGAGCCACCCAGGTGCCCCGGCTCACTTCTTTTAAATTTCATAAAAATCGGGGCACCTGGGTGGCTCAGTCGGTTAAAGGTCTGACTCTTGATTTTAGCTCCGGACATGATCTCACGGTCGTTAGGTCAAGCCCCATGTCTGGCTTCATGATGAGCGTGGAGCCTGCTGGGATTCTCCCTCTCTCTCTGCCACTCCTCCACTGGCACGTGTGTGTTCTCCGTCTCAGAATACATCAATAAGCATTAAAAAAATACAGTCATATCTAAAAATGTTATAAAAACTCAAAGACCGAGAGCAGATTGGGAAGAGCATTTGCAACAGTGCGGATGCAGTAATAGGCTGATGACCTTGTATAAAAAACAACTGATTGGGGCACCTGGGTGGCTCAGTCGGTTAAGCGTCCGACTTCAGCTCAGGTCATGATCTCACAGCTTGTGGGTTCAAGCCCCACATCAGGCTCTGTGCTGACAGCTCGGAGCCTGGAGCCCACTTTGGATTCTGTGTCCCCCTCTCTCTCTCACACTTCCTGATTACACTGTCTCTCTCTGTCTCTCAAAAATTAATAAAATGTTTAAAAAAATTTTTAGAAACAATTTATTTTCAAATAGCCATAAACTCATAGAGAAGTTGAAAAACACAGTACAATGAACTATTTTTTCCAACTAAACCATTTGGAAATAAGTTGCTGATGCGATGCCCCAACACTCCAAATACTTGTGCGGCCAAGATAATAAAAGGTTGTCATTTTAAGCAAACAGGATTTGTCCTTGCGGCAGGAACACATTTTGGCACCGCAACTATAACACATCCTTCCCCCAGGGGGCACTGGTTTTGCATCCAGGCAGCAAGTGGCAGGGAGTCGGACCTGGAGGAGACTGACAGCCGGGGCTTAAAAGAAGGTCAAGGTAAGGTTAGCGGAAGCAGGAGGTAAAGGCACCCAGGTAACATGGTGGCGGAAATTCAGCAGCGCTGTGCCTGCAAGAATGCAGAAAGCAGGATGAATTTAAGGAACCCAGTGGTCTCCCTAAGGTTTTGCCGAGTCTCACTGCCTATCCTGACATGAAAGAGGAGGGGTTAGAAGTAGAGGACAGCTGGGTGGGGCACCCGGTGGCCTTCTTCAGATCCTCTGTCCCCCTCTCTCTCTGCCCCTCCCCTCTCTAAAAAATAAACAAACATTAAAGAAAGAGGACAGCGAAGTTAAAAAATAAATCACATGCACACACACGCACACACACACCCCTATGCTCTTTTCTCAAGCTGTGTACTGAAGACCACACGATCAGATCATGTGGATACATCCAATCCCAATCCAATTCCAGAGTTCACTCCCGTTTTCCCGTTTGCA
This sequence comes from Suricata suricatta, assembly GCF_006229205.1. Taxonomy (NCBI): domain Eukaryota; kingdom Metazoa; phylum Chordata; class Mammalia; order Carnivora; family Herpestidae; genus Suricata; species Suricata suricatta. Next base: position 86,136,792 of record NC_043703.1, on the reverse strand, counting down.
CGTAGGAAACCCGTTCCTGTGGCAGTAAGAAGCCAGGCTTCCCGGTCTCTGCTGTTTACTTCTCCCCGCACGGAAAATCTTCCCATCTCCGTGGGGGTGCGGGCGGCTCCTCTAATTTACCACCTGCTTCCGGCTTCCTCTTCCACTAACTTAGACAAAGTGGGACTCTGGCCGTATTCATTGCCTGGGCCTCTGGGAGGATCCGTGCAGCTCCTCACCCCTGCTCCACCCTCCCACTCCCTACTGCTCTCCCCCTCCCCCCCCAGCAGAGTCCCCCTCCTCACCCATGGGAGACCACACCTCCTTGCACACACCATCCTCATCTTTCACAAGCTCTTGACCTCCCACATTCCCTAATGGGGCAGCCCTCTGGCTCATTTTGACCCCTACAGCAGTGATTTTTAAACTTTAGCGCACATGCTAATTTCCTGGGGCATGCTTTTAATATTTAGATTTAGTCTTACCTCCAGAGAATCTGATTCAGTAATCGGGTCAGGGCAGGAGGATGGGGCAGAAAGCCTGTCTCTGCCAGCATCCTCAGTGGGTCAGATGTAGGGGGTAGCACCACACTGACAAGAGCTCTCTCACTCCTGGATGTTTGAAAATGTTGTATGGACTTCTTACAAAGCCTCAATTATTTACTTCCATTTCTTTCTTTTTTTAAAAAAATTTTTCATGTTTCTTTGTTTCTTGAGAGAGCGAGAAAGCCACGGAGGGACAGAGAGAGAGAGAGAGAGAGGGAGAGAGAGAGAATCCCAAGCAGGCTCTAGACTGTCAGCACAGAGGCCGATGAGGGGCTTGATCCAATGAACTGTGAGATCATGACCTGAGCTGAAACCAAGAGTTGGAAGCTTAACTGACTGAGCCACCCAGGCCGCCTGGATATTTCCATTTGAAGGCAGGGCATTGTAGAAGGTTGTACAGGGAAGAGTGCCTGGATTCCCTCAGTGCGGGGTGTGGTCCAAAGGGAGGGCCAGGCCTCCACAGGACGGTCTGCCCAGCCTCGGTGGTCACCTGCAGCAGCCAAGACGGCCAGTGCACCACTGGTATTGCCAAAGGGCAGCTCAGACCATCACTACCACTGTCTCGGAGGCATCACGTGGCACAGACCGGACCTCCGCTTTATTATTACAGTGTATTTCTGGGCAAGCCAACTTTAAAGCATATACAGACCTTGAAAACATGGCTTGCTTGGCAAATTCTACTTCTTCTGGAGACACTGCGATCATCTGGCCAGTGAGCGTCAACCGGGCACACCGGGGGTCTTCTGGATCGACGATGTTTTTTCTGCATTCAAAAAATGTATTTCACATATTAAAATGATGATAGAATATCAGCCCGAAACACCAGGAATTTTATTAAAAATTAAAAACGGCAGTCACATGGCTGGTTCTATCATTGAAGTTTTTATACTATCTATAATTACTTTAAGATACTTGGGCAGACGGGGCTCCTGGGTGGCTCAGTTGGTCAAGCGTCTGACTCTGGATTTCAGCTCAGCTCATGATCTCACCATTCGTGAGATCGAGCCGCACGTCAGGCTCTGCGCTGACTGTGAGGAGCCTGCTTGAGATTCTCTCTCTCCTTTTTTCCCTGCCCCTCCTCCTCTCTTTCTCAAAAATAAATAACAAATAAACGGCAAAAAAAAAAAAATACTTCACTGGCTTTGTGAGAGGTGTGCTTGGGAAGTGAGCCGTCAGCCTGCACCCTGGGGGGCAGCAGATAGCTCCCCAAGCCCAAGAGTCACGGGTGCACATTCTGCAAGACCCCAGTCGGGAGCCCCTGTCGGGAAGCGGGGTGCTGCTCTGCATGACCTGAGGGGGGCCACTCAAAGACAAGAGGGGTGGTGCTCCAGAGGGAAGGCAATACGTCTGCCGGGGTCCAGCAGTGACCGAGGCGAAGGTTTCCGACATCACCGTCAGAATGCGGAGGGTCCTCCTTCAGTGTGAGGGATGTTGGAATGGAGAACATTAGTGTGACTATTTGTAACTGCCTGCTAGTCAGTGTCTCCATGGTGAGAGGATTCTTCTAAGACTTGCTCTTACTCAGAGTCACCTGGCAGTGAGGATGTACTTTATATTCTGGATGTCACTCTTTTTCCAGGTGAATATAATTCTAATATAAATATAACATGATATGATACGATATGATTCTCCTAATTAATCATTCTCCTATCTAGGGTTGCCAGCTAAAATATTGCATGACACATAATTATGTGAGAAAAATATTTGTTAATCTGAAATTTAAAAAATTTTTAATGTTTATTTAGTTTTGAAGGAGAGAGAAACAGAGCATGAGGGAGGGAGACACAGAATCTGAAGCAGGCTCCAGGCTCCTGAGCTGTCAGCACAGAGCCCGACGCGGGGCTCAAACTCTTGAGCCGTGAGACCTGAGCTGAAGTCAGAGGCTCAACTGACTGAGCCCCCCAGGAGCCCCCAATTCTTTCACACCTTTGAGGGCACTTGTTTCAGTCTGTGTTTTTTATTCCAGCTGTCTGGAAGTGGTGCATCACTGCGGTTTTTATTTGCATTTCCCTGATGGCCGGCTGATGCTATCTTTTTGTCTGCTTACTGTCTGTATGTATATCTTTGCAGAAATTGTCTGTTAAAATCCTTTGCCTATTTTAAATTGGGCTCTTTTCTTTTTTATTATTGAGTTGTGAGAGTTCTTTATATATTTTGAATATAAATCCCTTTCCAATATGTTTTAAAGGTATTTTCTGTTTTTCACTTTCTTGATGGTGTTCTTTTTATTCTTTTTTTATTTTAGAGAAAGAGAGAGCCAGCACAAGCAGGAGGGAGGGGAAGAGAGAATCTTCAGCAGGCTTCATGCTCTGTGTGGAGCCTAAGTGGGGCTCAATCCCACGACTGGGGTTATGACCTAAGAAGAAATCAGTAGTTGGATACTCAACTGACTGAGCCACCCAGGAGCTTCTTGACGGTGTTCTTTGATGCAAAAAGTTTTTTTAATTTTCACCAAATCCAAATAATCTACTCTTCTTCTGTTTCCACTTATGATTTTTTTTAAAGCTCCCAGTAACCTAGGGCAAAGGATATTCATCAAAATCCTATCCATATGTTATATCTCATGGAACAAGACAAGCATGTCCATAATTATTAGATATTGTGGGTTTTGTAGTAAGACAAGAAATAGAAATATGTATAAATATTGGGAAATAATAAACATGTGTGTAGTTATTTCCAAATGATGATCGTATACAAAGGAAAATGCAAGAGAATCCACACTCAGAATATTAGCATTAAGAAGAAAGCTCAGCGAGATTGTTGAATTCGAGAATAAACAATTGCATTGTTACTTATAAGAAAAAAATCTTTTTAAAGTACATTTCATATACTAAAAGGTATATAGATGGTAAAGAAACCTATAAAATATCTAGGGATAAATTTAACCCAAAAATGTGTAATATCTTAGTGGAAAAAATTATAATTTTATTGAAATACATAAATGGCCTAAGTAAAGAGAGCGTAATACCATATACTGAATGGGAAAACCCAGTTTAAAAGAGATGTCAATTCTTCCAGAATTAATCTCTAGAGATGCTATAATTTCAGTTCCAATTCTGATATATATTTTGAAATAAAACAAAACACACTGAATCTAAACTTCCTGCAGAATAACAGAAGTCTGAGAATAGCTGAAACCACTATAAAGAAGAACAATAAAGCAGGAGGCTTCGTCTACCAGACAATCCAGACATAAGGCCGTATTGTCTTGTCCTGAAAAATCGCTTCCTTCTCTTTGCATTGTTTTAATTTTCCCTAGTTCTTTTTATTTGTTCATTTTAAACGGTAGAGACTTTCCTCAAATGTTTTCCTTGGCTCTTGATTCATATTTAAAATGTGGCACCCTAGAGCCAGTTGGAAATTCTGACTGCAATAGGTATGGCTTTCCCACTCTGCACTTGACTCTAAAGTGATCAAGCTTGATGGTTTTGTTGAAGGACTCCTAACTATTCAATATCTGTGGGTTTGTTTTGTTTTTTCTCTTGGGCTGTTTGGTATCCCTGAAGAAATCCTTCAAGAATTCTCGGACAAAACCTTGTTAAAGATGACCTTAGTCCATAATCCACAAGAAGATGCAAAAGCCAGCAGAAACAGCAAATACCAGAAGTAGATACTCAAGGTAGACCACATTGATTTTAAGATAAAGACGTCTACAATGCGTAAGCTCTCCCAGTCTTTAATTGAAAGTGCAAGCTCTCTGGGGGTCTGGTTTTATACGGGGCCCTTATTTCTCACTCTTCACTTGACCAGCCCAAGATACTGTTTCTTTGTTCTCATGTGTCAAAACCTACGCCTCTACTTCCCCCACACTGCAGCCCCACTAGAGGAGTTCTGGCTCCGGTTTTTTTGTTTCATCTTCATTTTTGTCCCCCAGGGGATTCTTTTTGTTTCTTATGAATATGCATTTAAAAGAATGTTTTTCTTCCTACTTTTTTTTTTTTAGATTGATGAAGTCTGTAGTTGTATTTTAAAACTTCAAACAATAAAAAAAGTGTTAAGACTAAAAACAAAGAATTTCCATGTAAAAGTTTAGAGACTATAAAAACATGTTAGAAAATAAAAATAAGTGTTTTCAAATAACCTTGGAATTATATCATACATAGAGCTTTTATCTTATTTGTTTCCACCCCAAAATTAAATTGGGAACATTTTATATTGAGAAGCACATGCTGGGAAATCTGTTTACTCACAAAATTCTCAGACATTTATCTCCCATTTCTGTCTACTGGATATACAGACAGGGCTGGAAAGCTACACCTCTGATGCTGAATGGTTTTACTTGCACTGCGGGGGCTGTGCGAAGTGGCTGAGCCGCAGTAAGTGTCTGCCTCAACGCCTCCATTGACCTGTGAGCTGGAACCCCCGGACGGAGCCTCAATTTCCTCTTCTGTAAAATGAGGACATTAATTTCTTGCCTGCCTTCTTCCCAGAGTTCAAAGGTATGTAAAAGCATGATGAACATCATAAGGAAGTAATGAATGGTTTTCTCGTATATTATAACTGTGAAACGACAGTAAGTGAATGTGAGCAGGATAAAGATAGAGAAGATCGTCTTTGAGGCAGACTGATTTACTTTCCTTCGCCATTCGTCTATAGCCTTGAAAGATTTTTCCGGCACTGCATTTCATTACGGAGGCCAAATGAGAAAACTTTATGATGGATTGTTCTCCAACATCAAAGGAGAAGGAAGCAGGAGACAGCTTGCATTTTCCTTTCTTGAAGCCAGTTAGAGTAAGGAAAAAGGGAGATAAAGTACTCTTTCCTTGTTTGTCCTGTGCGGTCTGTATAGCCACACATTCTGATATACGGTAAATGCAGGACATGAAAGGCATACAGTGAGCTTGGTTAAGAGCATGGGTTACCACTCAGGGGGTCCTGGGTGGTTCAGTCAGTTAAGTGACTCTTGATTTGGCTCAGGTCATGACCTCACATTTTGTGAGTTTGAGCCCCATATTGGGATCCACACTCACAGTACCCAGCCTACTTAGGATTCTCTCTCTCCCTCTCTCTCTACCCGCCCCTGCTTGTTCTCTCTCTCTCTCTTCCTCCCTCCCTCAAAATAAATAAATAAGTAAACTTAAAAAAAAGAGAGTATGGGGTCTTATCCTCCTAGAGACTGGAATCCTGGGTGTGACTCAACCTCTCTCTGCCTCAGTTTCCTCACCTGTACAAAACAGACACCAAAAGTTCCTGCCTTATGGTGGTGTTGCAAGGTGCCAGTGGTGGGAGACAGGGAGACTTTGCGGTCCTGTGATGAGGAAGGCCCCCTAGGATAACACTCTTGACTCTCTCCACTACTCAGACTTACATTAACCGGTCCTTTTGCAAGAAGACACTGGACATTTCCCTGCAGGAAGTGCACATACTAGGCTATCCATCTGCCATAAACCAGAAAGACCTGCCACAGCTCAGGGAGGCCCCAGGTGCAGTGCTGCAGACCGTGCAAGCCTGGTGAGTTCTGGAGTTCCCCTGCCCACACCCTCCATGTTGGCTTGATCAATGTCAAAGGCGATATTTCGCTATTCTGTCTGCTCTACTCTTTTATTTCTCCATTGGTTTAGATCGGGCAAATGATGGCCTGGCTGGCCAAGCATGGCCTGTTGCCTGTTTCTGTTTAGCATGAGAGAGGAGCATGGATTTTACACTTTTAAGAAAATTGAGAAAAATCAAAAGAAGAATATTTTATGACATATGAAATCTATATGAAATTTGGATTTCAGTCTACCTGAGAAAAGTTGTATTGGGGTACAGGCCCATTCTGTGGCTGCTTTCATCTACAATGGCAGATTTGAGTGGTTGTGACAGAAACTATGGCCCACCTCACTCACAAAATTTGTCATCTTCTCCCTACAGAAAACATTTTCTAAACCCCTGGTTTAGACTGTGGGACTGGAAGAAGGGGGCTGTTCATAGGCTCTCTGGAATCCTTACATGAGGACTAAAGGCAAGGATTCACATAATATGATTAGAATAGTGCCTGGTGTGTAGTAAGCCCTCATACCGTGATGCTGTTGCTGCTCATTTGTCATGGGGGCCGAAGGGGTGGGGTGGCTAGAGTTCAGGATTTTTACAGCTTCAATTGGTAGGGGTATCGATCATGAAATATCAAGAAGATTGCTATGGACTGAACTGTGTGCCTGGCAAATTCAATGGTGAAGCACTAATTCCTGGTGTGACTGTATTTGAGAGAGGAAGAGAGAAAACATGAGCAAGGGGTGGGTACACTGAGAAGGAGAGAGAATCCCAGCAGGCTCCAGACTCAGGGCTCAATCCAATGAACCATGAGATCATGACCTAAATTGAAATCAAGAATTGGATGCTCAACTGACTGAGCCACCAAGGAACCCCATGACTGTATTTTAAAATAGGGTCTTAAGGGAAGTAATTAAGGTTAATGAGGTCATAATGGCGATGTCCTTATTCGATGACACTGCTAATCTTATAAAGGAGAGTAAGGAGGGGCAAGCAGAGGAAAGCCTATATGAAGGCAGAGCAAGAAGGAGGCCATCTTAAAACCCAGGAGAGAGGCGTCAAGAGAAACAAACCCAGCTGACACCTTAGTCTTGGGCTTCTAGCCTCCAGACCTGTGAAAAAATTAATTTCTGCTCATTCAGCCTCCCAGGCAGTGGCAGTTTGCTACAGCAGCCTGAGCTGACACAGAGATGGCAGGGACTCAATGGTGATTCTGAAACGGGGAGCACCAAACGCCTCCCCCTCTGCCTCTGCGGCTACCTTTGTGGCAGAGGTGGGGTGTTATGGGATGAAAGGAATAAATTAGGAGAGCACTAGATAAATTATAATGTAGGGGAGAGTTAACTTCTAAAAGCTTGGAAGTTTTTTTTTTTTAACCTTAAAATGGAGATCTATTATGTTTGTGGCAGATCCTCTCCCTCCATGGGGAGCCTTTGTCTAAGGAGCCCAGGGAGATGTGGGAAAGGCACACACCATCTGGATCCTGGAAGGAAGTCTATGTATTTTCACTGTCCTAATACTATGATGTCCCCTGGCATCATGGCGAAAGCTGTCCCCACTGTGAGGACCTTGACGGTTCCTGGGTAGGCTGAGCACATCATTTCAAGTCTACCTACCTACCTACTCATTTGTTTCACTTCTTAATTTGATCACTGCTTGAGAAAATGATATGATTTTTTCCCTTTTGAAATCAGGTAGGATTATTTGACATTTACATATCTTCTATACACAACATTACAGAACTTTTAAGGCATCTGACTGGTCTAATCCTCACAATAGCCACGTGACACAGGTCACATATCATAATCTCCTGGTACGCAGGCAAGGAGCTAACTCAGCAGACCACGGCTGCTCAAACCCTGTACTTTTCAAAGAATGGCCTGTCCTAGGAGGTCTGGCCATTGACTGGCTCCTGGAAGCTCACCTCTGAGCTCTGGACGCATCCTTCCGAGGCCCTGGGCCACACTGGATCAATTTGACCTCATGGGGCCCAGGGACTGAATTGCTAAGATCCGTCACGCAGACACCGTAGTGCCCATGTGACTGAATTATAGTGAAAACCCTGGATATCAAGGCTCAAGTGAGCCTCTCTGGTCGGCAATATGTTGGCATGCATTGTTGCCGGGAGAATTAGGTGTGTCTCCACGCAGTTCCCCTGGGAGGGACTCCTGGAAGCCTGGGCCTGCTTTCTTTTGGACTTTGCCCCGGCAGCTTTTTCCTCTGATGACCTTGATCTGTATGCTTTCACTGTCATAAAGCATGAGCTCCTGAATCCTGTGAATTCTTTTAGTGAATCATCGCCCGGAGTCGGCTTGCTGGCCAAGCAGACTCTCCTAGAGCCTCTTCTCCCAGATGGCACGTGTCATAAAATGGCAGCCTTGAGGCATGATTCATTGAAACTCATTCTCATCCATTAAACTGCTTTAAAATCTTGAGAAAGGTACATTTGTTAAGCGAAGCATATGTTTTGATTATATTTAAGGAACCTGTTTTCACTTGCCTGGAAGTTTTCCTTTGTTAAGCATCCTGTTGAGTTATAGCAAGAGAAACACTGGACGTGCCCACATTTTCAGGTAAATTGTTTCATGTGAGAACATTGTGTACCATTGGAAACGTTATGGTCTGCTGTGTTTATGACACTGAAGAAATGAGTTGCTGAACAGTGAATTTTTCTTGTGGGTTAAGAGGAAGGAATGATGGGAAGCAATCCACATAATAACTACAAAGATTGAATCTACATTGAACTTTGCAAAAACCTGAGATAGGAGAAAACAAGTAAGAATAGAAAACAGGAACAAAATTTACATATACTGGACAAGACTGTCATCAGTTGTACCTCATTATTTGTTCACTGTTAAAGCTAATTTCTCCACAAATTGCTCTTTGATGAAAGCAACGAGTTAGTATTCATAAGTAAGTCATTACAGAATTAATATAGGGAGCATCATATGTAAATAGGGAGTGTTTTGCTTCTCCATTTGTGGTGATTACATAAAATAGAAAAGAGATGATGTATTAAATAGGTAAATAGAAAATTCGATTTACACAGTGGGCCACCCAGCTAGGCACAGTGTGAGCCGCTGCTCACCTGCGGTAGGCAGGATAAAGCAGAGGTCTGCAGCCTCATCTCCGGGACACGTGACTGTATCAAAGGGAAATTAAAGTGGCTCATCAGCTGGCACTGGATAGGGAGACTACCCGGGGTCACCTGGCTGTGCCCACTGCAGTCACAGGGGACTTAAGGTCACAGGGGGAGGCAGAAGAGAGTGTCAGAGAGATGTGGTGTGAGAAAGGCTCAGTTAGCCATGGCTGGCTTTGACTGTGGAAGGGACCACAGGCTAAGGAATGCAGGCAGCTCCTAGAAGCTGGAGAAGACGAGACCATGATTATTCCCCTAGAGCCTAGGAAGGAACACAGTCCTGTCTACACCTGGATTTTAGCCTACTAACACCTGTTTGGGACTCCTGTGCTCCGTAACCATAACACATTTGTGTTGTTTGAAGCCACTGGGTTATGGTGCTTTGTTACGGCAGCAAACGGATCCATCTAGGAAGAGGTCAGACTGCAACCCCACCCTCAGTCAAGTGAGTGCAGCACACCTGGGGTTATGGCAGCTGCTGCTCCTGAGCCGGTCAGTGAACCAGCGACCAGGAAGGAGGATGCGTGTACCCAGGGTGCCCTTTCAGTTCACCTCCTCTGGTGAACAGGGGCTGTAGGAAGCATTCCCACCTTGTGCCACTGTTCTTTGCATATTGCTCAGGCATCCACCTCTTCCTCACACAGCTTCAGGAGCCCTACCCCACCCCCACATCCTGAGGGCTGGAACTGCCTACAACAACCAGCATGCGCTATCTCCTGGCCAGAGTAACGATTCAGAGAGTGGCACAAGAAGTTCGGTCATTAAAGCTCAAGGACCTACTTGCTGGGGACTCCTGGAATGGCAACCCTCTTACTCTCCTTTGGAGTCTACCTGGGGAGGTGCCTGTTTTCGCTGGACATAAACAGAGAGCAATCTAGAAGTTTCCACATCTGCATCACAAGTGGGACCATCCTTAAGATGAAGCAGACACTGGTGGAGGCAGAGTGGAGAAATGGGAAAATCTCATTTTGGCTGACCCTGCAGAGCCCCGAAGAAAAGCCTACCTCTGGACTTTTCAAATATGTCAACTAATCAATTTCTTTAATTCTCTAAGCACATCTGAGCTTATTTTTCTATTTCTTGTAACTGAGAGGTTCCTCACTGATAGAAGGGTTTACAGTGTCTGGAACTCTTCCTGTTCTTAGAATGGATCCTATGGTCAACGCATGCTCATCTAATGCTGGGTGGTATTAATAGTAATCTACTGGGGTGCCTTGGTGGCTCAGTCAGTTGAGCATTTGACTCTGGCTCCAGTCATGATGTCACGGTTCATGAGTTTGAGACTCACATGGGGCTCTCTGCTGTCAGAGCGGTGCTCGCTCCCTCTCCGCACCTCCCTGACTCACACTCTTCTCTCTCAAAAATAAATAAACACTTAAAAAATAGTGACCCACAAACTATTCTCAATACAGGCAGTAAAGTCATGGTGGAACTGTGTAAAGAAAGGGTGGTTCCCATAGGCATCTTTTCCATTAACGCGGGATCATGCGAAGCAAAAATGGCCTGTATTTAATATTCACAACTTTATGCACTTCTTTGAGATAAGACTCTATACACCACCTGTTTGGTAGAAGTTCTCCCTGGCTCTCTCGTGGTTTTGAAATCTTGTGAGCAGAGGACTAGCTCCCTGTGTTTGGAGCCAATCTTTTCCCTGAAGATCTTTATATATAGAGCAAATAGCCTTGGAAGATAGAGTGTCTCCCTCTGAGGCAAAGGGCAGGCTTATTTACTGTCTAGCAGGATGGGGCTGCTGTCTTTCTTGGGGGCGGGGGACGGCAGGCAGGCCTGCTCCCTGTTATACAAGGTTTTGTTCTCTGGGCCGGGGCTTCTCTCCCATAACACAACCCACCGTGCGTACACATGCCCCGGGGCCTCTTCACGTCCCTGTGGAATTAGGGCCCATGGGAACTCCTGCCATGAAACACTGCTGCTCTGGCCGCTGCTCCTGCTGTGAATAACAGTCCTGTTTCCTTGACCCATGAGTTTTGTGTCTTCTGCCAACATCCACGAACCATGGCTCCCTTGTTGGTGAGAAGGAACATGAACAACTTGCTTGTAAATAGGATAAAATCTTAGACCTGTTCTCAACACAATGTAAAACCATTGAGTTTCTTTGCTTTTGTTTGGAATTACATCACTCTGGAATCAGTGAGGTGAAAATGTCATGCTGATCACAAGCTCTGATTTGCATATGTATATGTATCTTTGAGTAATAAGATGGGGACAAATTATTTTAAAATGCCGTCTTCCCATAAGACAAAAATATTTCATAGCATATGGATTACAGAGTCAAATAATGGAAAAGACCTTGCTGGTGCTAAGTTTGGAGTCTACTGGGGGCCTTGTTCTTTCTGGATCAGTCAGGGCCTTTCTGGTCCGTCCCCAGCTTGGGGACGTGTGCAGCACGGGCATGAAAGGAGCGGCCTCCTCTCCCACTGGGCCTCCCCCAAGTCTGCCCTTCGCCTCTTGTTTCCTGGTAATCACTTTGCATAGCCCCCAAGTCTGGTACCCATCTGCTATTTCCTGACCTCCAACTCTAGCTTAGCTACATTCTTTGGCTCCTGATGGAGCAAGAAAGTAAACTCACTACTAAAGAAACATTAACTGACTGCAGCTGGCCATGAATTCCTGCGTGGCTGTGTGATTAGGGCAGAGAATGCGGTGGGAGCGGAGGGTAGCGAGTGCATCTCAGGAAGGTCTGCTCTTGTGTTTACGAAAGCATGTCAATGAGTCTGGGTGATCAGGGCACAGTGAGGCCCCCTCCCCAGTGCACCGAGGCTGGTGTGCGGGAGGGAAGAAGGAGAGGTTAAATGTGTGCAGTCCTGCAAATGGCATCCTCTCGACATTATTGCATTGCAGGTTCCTGTAGAGGCAGGAGACCCAGAAGGGTTGGTTTTGCTTGGGGAGGTTGGTGAGACTCAGAGAAGAAAAGAAAGTCACAAGCAGGAGAACAGAGCTTGGAAGGGCTGCCCAGCAGTGCGGCAGGAGGCTGGAGGTAAGGAGCAGAGGCACTCTCCATCCACGCGATGCAGGGTGGCCAGTGACTAGAGCAGGGACGTCATGCGATCTTCAGAAACAGGGGCTGGGGTATCCTGGTAGCTCCTCACCTGCGGTGCTGGTCTCTGACTGGGTGCTGTCCTGGCACTGGTTCAGAGATCCCACCCCAGCTCCCTCTGCCACTCTGCTGGCACTGCCAGAACCCAGGGCTTGCTGCTCAGCTCTGGCCACCTGTGCTTCTTAGATCCACCAGGGCTCTCCTGCCACAGAGATAGCACAGCAGCTCCATGGAGAGGCATATACAGACCACAGGAACCCTCAGAGGGAGCTTTGCTTTTGTCCTTATCCTGTGTTACAGTTATCAAGCAGTTGTCGCTCTAGGCTACTACGTGACATACACATTATCCAATGACACCATCTTGCATTTAATGTTCAGCTGTCCCTCTCCAAATCCTTGTGGTTTCCTTGGACATGTGCAGCAAACAATGAGTTAAACCAGGGGCGCAGCCTGGCACTCCAACACGTCACTCCCTTGACAGGAGAGGAGGAAAGACGGTCGCTATAGGGGAGCCAAAGCCGGAGTGTGTGTGTGCTCACTAGAGCCATTTGCAGAGACCATGTGGTGGGGAGGGCGATGACCAAATCCTGCACCCTCCACGATTCTGCCTTCGGGCTCTCAGCCCCTCGAGTCCTAGTCTGTAAACTGGAAGGCGGCAGCCTATGGCCAAGTCCTCACAGGCTTCCACGCACTTGGGAGCCTTGGCCCATTTTACAGGGGCAGCTTTGGTACGTGTGAATCTCATCTGCTTGCAGCCCGGTTAACCCCAGCTCTGCCCGCACTGCGTGGACCTCAAGAGGAAGAGGGCAGAAGGCAATGGGGAGCAAAGGAGGATCAGCAAGTGAAGAGCGTGCAAATACCCCACTGTCTTGGCAGGCCTGGGTGGGGGGAGTGGGCTTCTTGGAGTAGGGGGCCTGGGACTGGGCAGGCTGGGGGGCTGAGACCTGGGCTCTTCACATGAGTCAGACAGAAACAAAATGCATCCTGGGGAATGAACTGGTAATTACTGGGACTAGAAAATGTGAATGCAGCCTTAAGATGGTGAGGAAGAGGTAAAGAAAGGAAGGGACTTGCAAGAAGTTAGTGTCTTAGCTTTGAAGGACAGGTCGGGTTGAGTTGGATGACATGGAAACGGGGGACAGACAGATGTGAGCCGGTGGAGATCATGGCTACTATGTGGAATCCTACTCATGTCTCCTATTGTGGACAGTGTGATTCTAACAGGGCCCTTCAAGTACATGGTCACGTGTTTGATCTCTCTGTCTTGGCCAAATGACTGGTGACAAAAAAGTAGGGAAAAGCCCATGTCTTTGAGTCTTAATTATGTGTGCTTGGCACATAGTGAGTGCTTGATAAATATCATTTGAAAGAAAAATTTCTTACTTTCTTACTTTCATCACAATATTTAGTATGTTCCTTTGTTCAGAATGTGCTTAATTCAATTAATGCTTAATTGAATTTATTGTCAGTATCTCCTCACCTCATCTTTACAAGATTAGAATAATAGCTTTCCCTCATACACTCCTTTGTAATCCAGTTAATTAAAATCTTTTTGGGGCACCTGGGTGGGATGGTCAGTTGAGTGTCTGACTCTTGATTTCGGCTCAGGCCATGATCTCATGGTGGATCACGAGATCGAGCCCCATGTCAGGCTCCATGCTGAGTGTGGAGCCTGCTTGGGATCCTCTCTCTCCCTCTCTCTCTGCCCCTTCTCTCCTCTCAAAATAAATAATATTTTAAAAAATAAAATCTTTTTTCTTAGACATTTTCTTACCATTCTACACATTAGATAATTTAGGTTCACATCTGTATAATCTCAGGAAAGTTACTTCAATTATGTACTTTTTCGTAACGTTTATTATTTTTGAGAGACAGAAAGAGACAGAGTGAATGGGTGAGGGACAGGCAGAGAGAGCGAGAGACACAGAAGCTGAAGCAGGCTCCAGGCTCTGAGCTGTTAGCACAGAGCCTGATGCGGGGCTCGAACCCATAAACCATGAGATCATGACCTGAGCCAAAGTCAGATCCACTGAACCACCTGGGTGCCCCAATTATGTACTTTTTCTGATGAGGGAGGCCCAGCTCACAGAAGCAAAAAGACACTGACCAACAATATATACAATTTAAATTTCCAATATTGAATGCTTAGTTTTTCTAATTCTTCCAATGAGAAAAGAAGAGGAAATTAGACAAAATTGCATTAGGAAAATATTTGCAAATTATAAATCTGATAAGGGTCATATCCAGAATATAGAAAGCACTCTGGAAACTGAGGTAAAAAGAGAAACATCCCACTTAAAAATAGGTAAAGGCAAGTTAAGATGGTGGAGAGGAGGGGGACTGGGATTTCCCTGTCCCACAGACAGATCACTTGGGACACCCAGGGAAACCCAGGCGGTAGAGCGACAGAAACCTCTTCACAGGTGGGTGGAGAGAGCCTGGCGGGACAGGGCTGTGCATCTGCGGATTGGGAGAGAGAAGACAGCGGCATAGGCACGAGGAGTGCGGACCCCCTCCGTGGAGAGACTAAAGGGAGAGGAAGAGAAACTGTGTTTGGACACGAGAGAAAACCCTTTCTGGACCATGTACTGGGGAACGAGAAATACAGAGCTTCTACTGTGCAGTTTCTACCTCGCAAACAGCCTTAGGAGCTGAAGGGAAGAGTGTTCAGGGTGCCTGACTTTTTCTGGAGGAGACTCACTGCCAAGTGCAGGTGCCTGACGCGGAAGGGGCCGGTCCCTGGCGCGGGAGCAGTATCGGGGGTGCTGGGAGAGAACGGTCCCCTCTCTTGAGTATTGTGGGAAGAGGGTGTACTGTCCCCCAAGGCCTTTGTCGACTGGGCGGAGTGGCACTACCCCAGACAGGGTCCACACAGTGTGGGATCCTTTAAGATATCGGGGTTTGAATCCCAGCTGAGGGTCGAGCAGGCGTGGGAGACTGTGGAGCAGGACGAGCTGCCCGTGCCAGTCTGTGAGGACTGCCTGGTTTGTGACACCCAGTCCAGGGAGGAGAGACTGGGATGTCACCATTTTCCTCCCCACCACCAACATGGTGGGGTTTCAGGGACAGGACGGCAGACCCAGGCAGAGACAGGACCGCTGACACCAAGCCCCGCTCCTCCGGGCTGGTAATTGCTTATTTACTGGACAGGGGCTGACACTGACTGAGCCAGATGACCTCTTCTCCAGACAAGCACAGCCACCTGTCCCAACAGCAGCAGACAACTGTCCTGCGGTTGGGATGGCAGACTGTCCTTTAAAAATGTGTTATTATTATTTTTTATTTTTTTCTTTTCTCTTTTCTTTCCTTCTCTTCTCCTTTCCCTCCTTTTTCTTTCTACCCTCCTTTTTTTTCCCTTTGGACTTAGGCTCATATATATAGCCCAAATGATGAAATGGAAGAATTCTCCTAAAAGAAACTCCAGGAAGAAGGGACACAGAGAATTGCTCAAAACAGATATAAACAATATATCTGAATAAGAATTTAGGATAATAGTCATACGACTAATGGCTGGGCTTGAAAAAAGTATAGAAGACAGCAGAGATCTATTGCAGCAGAGATCAAAGACCTTAGAAATAGTCATGATTAATTAAGAAATGTTGTAAATGAGATGCAAAATAAACTAGGTGCAGTGACAGCAAGGATGGAAGAACCAGAGGAGAGAATAGGTGAAATAGAAGATAAAATTATGGAAAATTATGAAACTGAAAAAAAGAGGGAAAGGAAATTACTAGACCAAGAGGGTAGAGTTAGAGACCTAAGTGATTCAGTAAAATCAAATAATATCCATATCACAGGAATTCCAGAAAAAGAAAAAGAGAAAGAGTCAGAAGGTTTATTTGAAAAAATTATGTAGCTGAGAACTCTCCTAATCTGGGGAAGGAAACAGACATCCAAGTCCAAGAGAACTTTCTTCAAAATCAACAAAAACAGGTCAACACCATGACAATCATAGTGGGCAAACTGGGCAAAATACAAAGATGAAGAGAGAATTCTGAAAACAGCTAGGGACATAAGGGCCTTAACCCACAAGGACAGACACATAAGGACAGTAGCAGACCTCTCCACTTGGCAGGCCAGACAGGAGTGGCAGGAAATATTCAATGTGCTGAACAGGAAAAATATGCAGCCAAGAATCCTTTATTCAGCAAGGCTGTCATTCAAAATAGAAGGAGAGACCAAGGCTTTCCCAGACAAACAAAAACTAAAGGACTTTATGACCACTAAACCAGCCCTACAGGAGAGCCTAAGAGGGACTCTGTGAGTGGAAAGCAGAAAAGACTACAAAGGACCAGAGACATCATCACAAATGTGAAACCTATAGATAACACACTGGCACTAAATCTATATCTTTCAATAATCACTCTGAAGGCAAATAAGCTAAATGCCCCAATCAAAAGACAGGGTATCAGAATGGATAAAAAAATAAGATCCATGGGGGCTTCTGGGTGGTTCAGTCAGTTAAGCATCTGACTTCGGCTCAGGTCATGATCTTGCAGTTTGTGAATTTGAGCCCTGCATAGGGCTCTGTGCTGACAGCTCAGAGTCTGAAGCCTGCTTTGAAATCTGTGTGTCCCTGTCTGTCTCTCTCTCTCTCTGCCCCTCCCCTGCTCACACTCTGTCACTCTTTCTCCCTCTCAAAAATAAATAAACATTAAAAAATATTTTAAAAAACAACAAAACCAAGATCCATCTATATTCTGCCTACAAGAGACTCATTTTAAACCTGAGGACACCTACAGATTGAAAGTGAGGGGATGGAGAACCATCTGTCATGCTACTGGATGTCAAAAGAAAGATGGAGTAGCCAAATTTGTATCAGATAAACTAGGTTTTAAAACAAACACTGTAATAAGAGATAAAGAAAAGGATTATACCACAATGAAGGGGTCTAGTCATCAATAAGAGCTAGCAATTGTAAATGTTTATGCACCCAATGTGGAGCGCCCAAATCTGTAAACCAATTAATCACAAACATAAATAAATGCATAGATAATAATATTATGATTGTAGGGGACTTTAATACTCCATGTACAGCAATGACAGATCATCTAGGCAGAAAATCAATAAGGAAACAATGGCTCGGAATGACACATTGCACCAGATGGAGTTACCAGATATATTCAAAAATTTTTACCCCAAAGCAGCAGAATACCCATTCTTCTCAAGTGCACATGGAACATTTTCCAAAACAGATCACATATTAGGTCACAAAACAGCCGTCAACAAATATAAAAGGATCGAGACCATACCATGCATATTTTCAAATCACAACACTACAAAACTTGAAATTAACCACAAGAAAAATTTTGGAAAGAGCCCAAATACATGGAGGTTAAAGAATATCCTACTAAAGAATGAATGGGTCAACCAGGAAATTAAAGGAGAACCTTAAAAATATATGGAAGCAAATGAAAATGAAAACACGACAGTCCAAACCCTTTGGGATGCAGCAAAAGCAGTCCTAAGAGGAAAAATTATTGCAATTCAGGCCTAACTCAAGAAGCAAGAAAGGTCCCAAATATATAACCTAACATCACACCTGAAGAAACTATAAAGGCAGCAGCCAAGAAAGCCCAAAGTCAGCCAAAGAAGAGAAATAATAAAGATTAGAGCAGAAATAAACAATATAGAATCCAAAAACAGCTCATACTATTGAAAGAATACACAGAATTGAATAAACCCCTAGCCAGACTTCTCAAAAAGAAAAGACAGAGGACCCAAACTGATAAAATCACAAATGAAAGAGAAGAGATCACAAACAACATCACAGAAACACAGTTATTAGAGAATACTATGAGAAACGATATGCCAGCAAATTGGACAGTCTGGAAGAGATGAAAAAATTCCTAGACATCCACACACTACCAAAACTCAAACGGGAAGAAATAGAAAATCTGAACAGACCCATAACTAGTGAAGAAATCGAATCAGTTTTCAAAAATCTTCCAACAAATAAGAGTTCTGAGCCAGATGGCTTCCCAGGGGAACTTTACCAGACAATAAAATAAAGTTATTCCCTGTTCTCCAGCTTTTTAAAATATAGAAACGGGAGAAACGCTTCCAAATTCATTCAATAAAGTCAGCATTACCTTGATTCCCAAACCAAAGGCCCACTAAAAAGAATTACAAGCCAATATCCCTGATGAACATGGAATGTAAAATTCTCAACAATATACCAGCAAATTGAGGGGCACTTAGTTGCTCAGTTGGTTAAGCATCTGACTTTGGCTCAGGTCATGATCTCACGGTTCATGAGTTGGACGCCCACATTGGGCTCTCTGCTGGCAGCTCTGAGCCTGGAGCCTGCTTCAGAGTCTATGTTTCCCCCTCTCTCTGCCCTCCCCTGCTCTCTCTCTCTCTCTCTCTCAAAAATAAACGTTAAAAAGTTAAAAAAAAAAGATACTAGCAAACAGGATTCAACAGAATATTAAAAGAATTATTCACCATGATCAAGTGGGATTCATTCCCGGGCTGCAGGGCTGGTTCAATATTCACAAATCAATCAATGTGATACATCACATTAATAGAAGAAAGGATAACAACCATATGATCCTGTCAATAGATGCAGAAAAAGCATTTGACAAAATACAACATCCTTTCTTATTAAAACCCTCAAGAAAGTCTGGCTAGAAAGGACATATTTTATCATCATAAAAACCATATGTGAAAGGCCCACAGCTATTACCATCCTCAATGGGCAAACACTGAGAGCTTTTCCCCTGAGATCAGGAACATGACAGGGTGTCCATTCTCACCACTGTTATTCAACTTAGTAAGAAATAAAAGGCATCCGAATTAGCAAGGAAGAAGTCAAACTTGCACTCCTCCCAGATGACATGATGGGGAAAACCCAGATAACTCCATCAAAAACTGCTAGAACTGATACATGAATTCAGCAAAGTCGCAGGATACAAAATCAGGGGCGCCTGGGTGGCTCAGTCGGTTAAGCCTCCGACTTCGGCTCAGGTCAGATCTCACATTCGTGGGTTCGAGCCCCGCGTCAGGCTCTGTGCTGACAACTAGCTCAGAGCCTGGAGCCTGCTTCCGATTCTGTGTCTCCTTCTCTCTCTGCCCCTCCCTCTCTCATGCTCTGTCTCTCTCTGTATCAAAAATAAATAAAACATGAAAAAAAATTAAAAAAAAACAAAAAAACACAAAAATCAATGTACAGAAATCAGTTGCATTTCTATACACTATAAAGAAGCAACAGAAAGAGATATCAAGGAATTGATTCCATTTACAATTGCACCAAAAACTATATCTAGGAGTAGCCCTAACCAAAGAGGTAAAATATCTGTATGCTGAAAACTAGAGAAAGCTTATGAAAGAAATTGAAGAAGACACCAAGAAATGGAAAAACATCACCTGGTCATGGATTGGAAAAACAAATATTGTTAAAATGTTTATCCTACCCAAAGCAATCTACACATTCAAAACAATCCCAGTCAAAATAGCAATAGCATTCTTCACAGAGCTAGAACAAAAATGTCTAAAACTTGTATGGAACCACAAAAGACCCTGGATAGCCAAAGTAATGTTGAAAAAGAAAACTAAAGCTAGAGGCATCCCAATGCTGGACTTTAGCCTCTATTACAAAGTGTAATAATCAAGACAGTATGGTATTGGCACAAAAACAGACAAAGACCAAAGGAACAGAATAGAGAACCCTGAAATGGCCCAAAAATATATGGTCAACTAATCTTTGACAAAGTAGGAAAGAGCATCCAGTGAAAAAAAAGACAGTCTCTTTAGCAAATGGTGTTGGTAGAACTGGACAGCAACATTCAGAAGAATGAAACTGGACCACTTTCTAATATCATACATACAAAAACTTTTTTAAAAATATTTTTTAATGTTTATTTTTTAAGAGACAGAGAGACAGAGCATGAGCAGGGGAAGGGCCGAGAGAGGAGACACAGACTCTGAAGCAGGCTCCAGGCTCTGAGCTGTCAGCACAGAGGCCAATGGGGGGCTCGAACTCACGAACTGCGAGATCATGACCTGAGCGCCGAAGTCGGCCACTTAACCGACTGAGCCACCCAGGTGACCCCCCCCCCCCAATTTTTAAATGGATGAAAGTCCTAAATGAGACAGGAAACCATCAAAATCCTACTGGAGAACACAGGAAGCAACCTTTTTGACCTTGGCATGTCTCCAAAGGCAAGGGAAATAAAAGCAAAAACAAACTATTGGAACCTCATCAATATAAAAAGCTTTTGCACAGCAAAGGAAACAATCAACAAAACTAAAAGGCAGCCAGCGTAATGGGAGAAGATATTTGCAAATGACATATCAGATAAAGAGTTAGTATCAAAAATCTATAAAAAAGTTAGCAAGCTCAATACCTGAAAAAGAATCCAGTGAAGAAATGGGCAGAAGAAATGAATAGACACTTTTCCAAAGAAGACATCCAGATGGCCAACAGACACATGAAAAGATGCTTAACATTGTGCATCATCAGGGAAATATAAATCAAAACCACATTGAAATACCACCTCATACTGGTCGAAGTGGCTAAAATGAACAATTCAGGAAACAACAGATGCTGGCGAGGATGTGGAGAAAGGGAAACCCTCTTGCACTGCTGGTGGGAATGGAAACTGGTGCACCCATTTTGGAAAACAGTGTGGGGGTTCCTCAAAAAATTAAAAAAAAAAGATTTACTCTGTGACCCAGCAATAGCACTACTAGGAATTTATCCAAAGGATACAGGAGTACTGACATAGGAGCACACACACCCCAAAGTTTATAACAGTGCTATCAACAATATCCAAATTATGGAAAGACCCCAAATGGCCAATTCACAAATGGAAAAAGAAAATGTACTGTGTGTGTGTATATATATATACATACACACACACACACACACACACACACACACACACACACACACACACACCGGAATATTACTCAGTGATGAAAAAGAATGAAATCTTGCCATTTGCAACAACGTGGATGGAGCTGAAGGGTATTCCGCTAAGTGAAATAAGACAGAGAAAGACAAATATCATATGATTTCACTCATGTGTGGAATTTGAGAAACTTAACAAAAGACCATGGAGGAAGGGAAGGAAAAATAAGATACAAACAGAGAGAAAGGCAAACCATAAGAGACTCTTAAATATAGAGAATAAACTGAGGATTGATCGGGATAGGGTGTTGGGGGTGGGGAAAATGGGTGATGGGCATTGAGGAGGGCACTTGTTGGGATGAGCCCTGGGTGTTGTATGTAAGTGATGAATCATGGGAATCTACTCCTGAAGCCAAGACTACACTATATGTTAGCTATGTTGACAATAAATAAACATTTTAAAAATGGGTAAAGGCATTAAATAGTTCTCCAGAGAAAATCTACAGATAGCTAATAAGAACATGAAAAGAAGCTTAATATCAGTAGCCATTAGGGAAATATTTATCAAAACCACAAGAGATACCACTCCTTACCCACTAGGATGGCTATCATAGAAAAGCAAAACAAGTGTTAATGGGGTTCTACAGAACTGGAAACCTCCTATGTTGCTAATGGGAAGATAAAATGGTGCATCCAGTGAAGAAAACAGTCATTTCCTCGAAAAGTTAAACACATAGTTACCATATGACCCAGCAATTTCACTCTTAGGTGTATACCAAAGAATACTGAAAAAAAATGTCCATACACAAACTTGTACACAAATATTCATAGCAGCATAATTTGCAATAATCAAAACATGGGAGCAAATGTCCATCAACTGATGAACAGATAAATAAAAATAGATAAATAAAATGTAGCATATTCATACAATAAAACTGTATTTGGTGATAAAAAGAATGAAGTATTGATCCATGCTAGAACATAATGAGTCCTGAAAGCTGATGGGAGAAAAACTCTAACAGCATGACCTCTAATAGAAGCCATTTTAGATGCTTTCTAAATCCGCGTGACTGTACGTTTTTGTAACCCCAAAGCCTGACTTATGGCCTGCCACGCACACATCGTACACCTGCTTTGTGAGTGAGGAGCCTAAAGGCAAACCATCTTGTCCTTGAGGTATCAATGCTCTGCTCCCTGCATTGCTTTATGATAAAACTTGTGACTCCTGCCTACATGCTAATCCATAATTGTTTGAGCTTTTACAAGATGTTAAAATGATATAACTCTGTAAAAATGATTCATTCTCCAGAGTGCTTTCTTCCCTGTGAAGAGTGTGTTTCCCAGGCAGTTGTCTTCACTTGGGCTTGGATAAAATACTTTCTTGCTTTTAGGGATTCTCAAAGGTCTGTTCATTTTGCATCGGCAAAGCATTGTGCTAAGTGAAAGAAATCAGTCACAAAAACCACACATCATATAATTACACTCATAGGAAAGGTCCAGAATAGACAAATCCAATAGATAAACAAAATAGATTATTGATTTCCAGGGGCTAGGGGCCTTGTAATAAAACTCTTAAATCTGTCTCAGCAACCCTAGAAGCTTTCTGGAAGGTGTATATTTATGGAAGTTACATCCTGATGAATTCATATTGTTTCAGCTCAAGGAGGAATCATGCCTATCAGGTGAATAAAACATTGTGAACTGGATCGGGAGGGAGTCAGAGATGCAGGAAAGAGGCAGTAGAAACACAGAGGAACCAGAATCATCAATGGACCCATGAAATGAGTGCCCTGGGAGTCACGGGGACAGAACTTCATGGAGCTGAGACGGAATTAGGGAGAAAGAAGTGGCGGCAGGGTGCTGGGAGTGCTGACCGTGGAAATGAGTGGAAGATGGGAGAGAATACTCAAACACCTGCTCAGTGTGTCTTCTCTCCACAGGGCTCCCCGGCTTGTCCCAGACAGCTCTTTTAAAGGCAACTCAGGTTAATGTTACCTTCAGGATTTCAGGGCAAAGGAGAAGAGGTAACATGAAACCAGATAGAGAGCAATCTATTTAGAAGATTTATATGTAGCCATGAAGGGGAATGAACACAATTCAGTAACGAGAAACGGAATTCAGCTTCTTTATCTGATGAGGGTTGGGCCCTGTGCCTTGAAAAGCCTGTCGCGACTCAGGTAGGTGGAGCGCCGAAGGAGATGCATCCTGGCCATTAGCAGGCAAGCTGTTGCAAGCACATGCTTACTCTGTGTGCAAACCCTTCTACAAATAACGGAAAAGAGTGCCTTCCACACGCAGTTCTAGGGGCACAAATCTACACTTGGAATTGGGCTGGGCTGAGGAACAACATTATCTTTTGTTCCTACAAGGATAGTTAAAAAGATGCAGGCTAAGGGGATTTATATTTCTGGAGTTTCTTGTTGTTTCCTGCAGAGAAAGAATAATTAAACTCAGCACACTATTTTAGCTGTGCGTGCCAACCAAGTGTTTCTCCTGCACTCACAGCATAAAGGCACAGCAGCCCTCCCATCAACGCTGTCCCACATTTCACGTAAAGAATTTCTTGTCCTGTCAATGTGCCTATCAAATGCAGGGGCTGCTCAGAGGACTGGGCAGGAATATGTGTCCAAGCCATACTGTCCCGAACTCTCCAGTGTGCGCTCTCCATTTTTGATGTGTGATTCTTCTTTGGTGTTGAATTGCATCTGCCACATGTACCGCGTACCCCACCCCCGAAGCAAATAACTCTGAGGGATCACGGTTTCTGAAAGCTTCCCGTTCTATGTTTTACACACCGACTGGGCTGCAATCCACTCACGCTCTGGCACTTCCCTCTCAGAAACTAGATTCCTTTGCAAACCAGAATCTTAGCATCTCCTCTGATGCCAAACCACACTGAGGTCTGGTCAATTAAAGAGCTTTGACACGCTCGTTGTTTGGGCAGGGTGGGGGGATGAGGGGGGTGGGGGCGGTTGGTGGGAATGAACGGGCCATGACAATATTTCAGTAAAAGCCTTTTGGGGAAAAGGAAACAAGTGTTTTCAGATCCTCCTTTCTTGATAATTGAATAGAAACCTAGCGTTTGTCCAAACTAACAGTCAAAATTTTTTCATTGCAGGAAAAGCATCTGATAAACCTCTTTTGTTTCGATTTATTTCCTGATCTTCAAAACGAAAATTCATCTGATGCCAACAGAATGTCATTCAGTAGAAAAACCCTTCCTGGCCCAGAGGGCTTGCTTCCCCCTGGCTCTCTGAGAGGATGTAAAACCTAAAATCCACGGTGTTCAAGCCTGTGGGCTCCATAAGAAAAGACGTTTCAGTGGATGAGGAATTTCTCCGGGGGGCTTTGTTTCTCAGTCAGTATTTATTGGATTTTCATACAACTGGGTTTCTGGTCTGAGCATAAATTCACTGAGGCATAGGAGCATCTCTATATGCTTTGTGCTTGAAGGGGAGGGAGATGAGAGGGGAGGGGGCTGCTGATTGCTGGTGAGCCTTGTAAACTGGAATCTTAGTTTCAGTTGGTCATGGTAACCTGAGTCAGGAGACCTGAGCTTTGTCCTTTAGAAACCGCCAATCCTGTCCTTAATCAGTACTGAAAGTCACTTTCTGCTTATTATCCAGTAAGATTCCCTTTCTAATGATCTCCTCCAGGAAGAAAGACAGGGTAATAGCACCCAATTCAATATGCCCCGGCCACGGGGACGGTAGTCTCGACAACTGGGTGCAGTTAGATCTCGTAACTTTACTGTGACGTTTTAGGGTAAGTTCAGCGATCAGAGTATCGGTGGTGAAAAGTTTGGGGGAAATCCGCTACCTAGGTGGGATGGAGTATCCCGCGCTGAATTTTACAGATTCACTGAAACACTCTGTAAGTCCCCCATACACCTGTAAAACATGGATATCTATTTGTTCCTTTCCTTATTCTCCACATGTTGGCTTCACCCAGCTTCAGTTAGGGAAAGAACATGTGTTGTGTATTTTTATCATTAAAGTTCCTGAGAGTTGTAAGGCTCAATGTCCTTCACCCATAGCAGTTTTGATGGATCTAAGTATCAATTTTGAGACACAAGATATGTGTCAACATACATGAGAGGTTACTGAGTGAAAACCATTTCTTATACATACAATGGGATATTACTCAGCCATGAGAAAGAAGGAAATCCTGCCACTTGGGACAACATGGATGGCCCCTGAGGACAGTATGGTGAGTGAGAACAGACAGAGAAAGACAAATACAGTATGATCTCACTTATGTGTGGAATCTAGGGGAAAAAAGCCAAATTCACCAGAACAGAGAGGAAGTTGGTGGTTACCAGGGCCTGAAGATTGGGGGAAATCAGGGAGACGCTGGTCAAAGGGAACAGACATAATTGGAAGATGAGTACGTTTTGGAGTTAACTCACATCACAGTGATCACAAAGACACTGTATTATAGATTGCAAAGTTGCTGAGAGACCAGATCTTAAATGTTCTCACCACAAAACAAGAAATGGTAACCATGGATGTGACGGGTGTTAACACTGGTGCTAATCACACTGCAATACATAAATGTATCAAATTAACATATTGTACACCTTAAACTAATATAATGTTACATGTCAATTATATCTCCCAAAAAAGCGCATTTCTTAGCTACATACCAAACACATTTATCAACTTTGATTACAATGAGCTTTCAGGTTAAACCTCTCAAATTAATAAAATTAAAATAGGCATCAAATATTAAGTCAATTAGCAAAGGACCAGGCTTTCTTCTCTATACTGAAAAGGAGGCAGGACCCTGGCCTCACAAGGCCTCTTAGGCCGTTACAAAGGATTTTGTTATTTTTCCCCAATGAAGGCATTTAAGCAGAGGAATTCCAGAATCTGATCTGGAGTCTGAAAGATCACTTCAGCTGCTGGATTGAGGCTGAATTCAAGGTGACAGAGCGCACTGGGGAACCAGTGGGGGCAGATGACATTCGTGTTGCAAGAACGGATGATGGGTGAACGTGTGACAGTACACACAGGGGCGTCCCCATGCACACGCGTGCGCACACAGCTGTCTGCCTGCCGGCGTGGGGGGCTCTAAAAGCAGATGGCCTGCTCAGCCAGCTCTTGCAGCAGAATCAGACGCTTTCCGCTCACCCTCAGGCGGGAACTGTGTTTGGCCCTGCTTCTTGTCCGTGGCAGTGGAGCTCAGCGGCCCCTCCCCGTCAGACTCCGCAGGCACCAGGCAAACCCTGATGCATGCAGAGGCAGCTTGTTAGCTGAAATGCCCAGGAAATGGCTGGAAAGGTGCCTCCTTTTCCTTCTCAGTGCTTCAGTGGCTTCCTTCCGGTCTGAACATGGTTTGTGCAGCTGCTGAGGCCCTCCAGGCCTGCAGAGCCCCGGGGTGCATCACACAGAAGGAACCAGTTCTGGCTGTGTCTTCCCACTTTGGGATAAAACGGGGAAGCCCCGGCCCCTCCCCAGCTGCACAGAGCCACAGGGAATCTGAGCACACGGAAGGCACCAAACTGTGGCAAGTTTTTGGGTCCCAATTTCAATTCAACCACTTTATAGAATGAAGGCGATTTTCATTTTTCTGAGTATGAGCTGCCTTCCAAAGGTGAAAGGATCAGGTGGCTGTGATTTATCATTCTCCTCTTCCTCCTCCTCCTCATCGTCCTCATTTTCAGGAGAAATGGGTGTTTTTGTATCCCCTGTTCTGTGGGAAATGCTATGAAGCACTTGACAAAGAACTGCGGTGTCACTGGCCATTGTCTAGGCCCTGGGGTCAGGCAGCAGGGGCCGCCTGTGCTAGCCTTGTCAGGCTGTCCCTTGAACTTCTTGCTTGGCAGGGTGGTTCCTAACCCTGGACATCTCCGCCTGATGTCTTGTTATGCTCCTGGGACCCGAGGAGCTCGGCTTGGCTTGTTCACTCAGGGCTTCAGCGTTTGCCTGTCTTTCTTGTTAAGTCTCTGGGCTCAACATTACCAAGATTCTGGATGTAAAACCTCAAATGTAACATTGAACTTGGACTGTGAAGCTCACTCAGTGGAGTCACCCTGGACATACGCAGTTCATTGGAAGTGGTGGACCCTGGGGTGGTAACAAGGCTGGTAACCTTAGCTTTGGTGCTTACTAGGGTTAACCTTGAGTTTGGACATATTTTTCAAGTTGTATCTTCATGCTTCAGAAGCTTCACTAGGGCAGGGAGGTAGCAGTTCTGAGAAGCAGCCTTCCATGAGGATCTAGACTTGGGTAGCTTGGTGGCTGCTCATCCCTCCTCTTCCAGGCCAGAGTTTAAGTGCGCTGAGATACTGAGGCCCTCGGGCCTGGGGCAGCCACTGCTGGTTCCGAGCTGCCCTGGCGTGGTGCACAGATGTTTGCACTTTCCGCGTGTGGCCTGCCAAGAAGATGCTTTGCACGTGTGGTTCCAGGCCATGTAGACAGCATGCCTAGTTCTCACGGACCTGGATTCCCTCCCCCACCCGCCCACCTCCAGGCAAGGCGCTCTCTAAGCTGGATTTCTCATGGCTCCCAGCTTTCAGCTCCTGCTGATTTTCGCCTGGAACCTTTCACCATCTGAGAGCTGCAGCCGCTGCGTGCCTGGCTCTGTGTTCTGCTGTCCCTCTCCAAGAGCAGGTGTGGGATCAACACACTTCAGCCTCATGACTACTCTTAGGATACTTGACCTAGGCACTCCTCAGACATTTAGAAAGGTATCCTGGGCATACGCTTCTAGTGCCAGCAAGCAAGCCCACCTGGCCAAGAACACAGAGAATATTCCATGAAAGAGGAAACATCCCTTTTCTTGGCTTCTTGCCATACCCGCTAAGGACCTGGGTCGGCTAAACTGTCTCCAGCATTATGCTGACTCTCCCTGTCAGTGTCCCAAGGGTAAGTGCCAGGGTCTTTTATTTACAGCATTTTACAGCATGTTGTGGCTTTGCTTATTACCACCCCCTACAAAGAACTAATCAATTTGTTTGCTTTATATATTTTTTATGCTTTGTGTAAAAAATAATTGGACTTTGGAACTGGGGATAAATCCTACCCTAGTTCCTAAAGTGTCACTGCATTTTATGGTGAAATGACAGAGTCCTGGGGGTTAAGGGACTCACCTGAGGCCACCTGTTGCACTTGCTGCCCCCCAAGGGGCTCCCTGCATGCAGCCCCCACACAAGCTTGGTGCAGGTGTCTCCAGGTATGATCCAATTTCAAGCTCTACATTTTCAGTTCAGACAAAGGTGTTGGATCAATGCTCCATTTGCCCTCAAATGTCTTTTCTTTCAGAGTTTTAAGAGAGGGTGTATTAAAGAATGTGGCATCTTTGTGCACATATCTCTGGCGGTGGAAGATGGTGGGTTAGAAACTAATTGGAAAAACAATAAATAGAGAGTGAATAAGGGAGACCGTGGGGGTGGTAAATAGAGTCTATGCCTGACGATGTGCCTCACAGACAAACTACTGGGTCTTTCTTCATTCACCTCCCTGACTCCCCTTTCCCATCATAATAAGAGGTCCCGTTTGCCCACCAGATATTGTACAAGACCCTCAACCCTCCTAGTAACCCTACGAGGTAGAAATTATTATTCCCATCTCACAGATGAGGAAACTGAGGCTCTCCAAAACTAGGTAGCTTGCCCCAAATCACACAGCTTGGTGAGTGGTGGAATTCTATGTATCTGATTCCAAGGATACATACTCTTCCCACTTCAAGTTGATGAATACATCATTTTGCATCTCAGGGCCCCCATTAAGTCATGTGACTCAGAACGGTCCCACCCCATAGCCTCTCTGCTTTACACAGAGAACCTGTGTGGGCAAGGCCAACCCCCTGGTCTACCTGCAGAACTCTCCTTCAGATTCTGGCAGCAGGAGGGAGGCCATGGGGTTCTTCATGAGATCGGCCACTGCAGGGTCCTTGGCTGTCACATAGAAGAAAGGAATCCCTGTGCTGTTGTTCAAGGGGCCGTCGCTGATGGGCAGGCAGTTCCCAAACGGCAATCCTGCGATCTAACAAACACCAAAAAAAGGCTTTTTCAATGCAGCGTTTTGGACTGACCTGAGCTGGGAGCTTAGCCAAGAAATACAGCAACGAGGATGCCACAGCATCACCAGGCTTCTGACAGGGAGTCAGTTAAGGCACAGTGGCTCCCAACTGACCCAACTGACCCAGCGATAGCTCCAGAATCTCTATTGAGGAGCTGAGCAGGGACATTCTGTTTGGAAGGATGGCTAGGGGATTATTCTTGAAGCTTCTTCGTGTACACAGAAAATGCGCTCACTTTATTACAGCTGAAGTTATCTGGGGGTGAAATTTATGGAAGTGCGCTAAAACCTTTTCCACAACCTGCCCCTGTGAGCCCCACTGCCTTCACTGACTCCCCTAAAGTTCTGAAAACTTCGGGGATAGATCGTAAGTCTTAACTTTAATATCGGACCTGGTCTTCAGACTCCAAGAACCTTCTATTATTGTTTCTTTTAGAGCCACACCACTTTCTCACTTAGTAGCTCCATTTTTAAAATAATAATCAATTTTTCATTATATGATTCAGCAATTCATCCTTTTAGCGAAAAGGAAGTCACAGAAACATGCTATACCCATTTTTAGTCATGATCATCCAGTGGAGTAGGTGAAATTCGTAGCCATGGATACAAGTATTTCTTAGATTTTCCCAGGCCCTGCTGGGTCCTGCATTCCAATCTTCACGAGCTTTATTTACTGTTTATGGAACATTTCTCACTGTCACTGAGCTCAGAACTCAGGAGCTGTCTTGTCTTTAAAGCACTGCACGGCAGTGCTGTGTAGACCTGGAATAAGAGATGGGTTTCACCGTTTGAGAAGACACAATGTTAAGGTGTCTTCCAAATTGGCACTGTAGGATCATTTACAAATTCTGTTTTCCAGCTTGTCATAAACTGCCTGGAATCACGCTTCGCACACATGGCATGCACAGGGCAAATGCTCTCTGAATGGACTGAATTTGGATTAAACGTTATTATTGGAACGGGGAATTCCTAACAACTTTAAGAAAAGAGATGTTGAAAGTCAAAATATCTTTAGCATGTTGGCACTAGACTTTTAATTGCTTGAAATAATTTGTGTTTTTTAAAACATTTGCTCTGTCTACATCCTTTTTTTTTAAGTTTATTTATTTAAGTAATCTCTATACCCAATGTGGGAATCGAACCCACAACCGGCCACGTACCTTGCTCTAAAACAATCTGTGTTTTAGAGCAAGATCAGCCTCATTATTTAAGCTTCATGTCTTCTTAAGGTATGTCTTAGGAGCATAATGTATAACTGGAGGAACCATTTGGAGGCTGTGAATGTGATTATTGTCATAATCAGAATAAAGTCATTTAAATATTTTTAAAATAAAACAGGACCTTCAAAACTAACGTAATAAGATAGTCAACCACTTAATATCATAGAGGACAAAAACAAAGTGGACAACTCAGTGACTTGGCTAGTGTCCAAAGAGATGACCACACCTGAAGTAAGAACCTGCAGCTGGCCAATGACCTATACATTCCCTAAAAATAATTTTCTTTGGTATAAATTAAACAAGAGTTCAAATTACCTCTCTGTCATAAAACCCTTAATCGACCTTACCAGCCCTAAAAGCTTTCTGGATGGTGTATACTTAGGGATGTCACTTCCTCTTCATTTACCCATGTCATTTTGGCTTAAGGTGGAATCACACCTAACAGGTGGGTGAAACATTTGTGAACTGAATGATAAAACTGCAGCTGAAACCAGCTCATGCCAGCATTTATACACGTTGCACCCTAAGCCGCCTTTCCAGAAAAACTCTTAAGTTCCATATTTCAAAATGTGAATTTCCACCAAAACCCCCGTGGTGTCTTTCTCACGGTCCCTAGTGTCAGCAGGGGACCAGGAAGTTCGGGTCTGCTGGGTGCTGTGGGCTGGGAGGCTGCACGCGTCTACTCCATGACGCCAAAGGCGACTCTGGCTTCTCTCCTCCCGGGGTCGGGTCAGGCGCTGGCTACGGGTACCCATCTTGACCCTGTCGAGACTGCGCTCCAACACCCACGCACCTGGCAGGATGCCTGACTGTCCGCACCTCCCAACCCCGCTATGTTGCCGGGTTAACCAAAGCACAATCTGGTTCCGCTATTTACGCGCCGACCACAGCGCAACCCAGCCCGCCGGGCTCGTCTGTGAGTCCTGGATGCGAGCGCGCGAGCGGCAGCTGGCGTCACCGCGTCCCCGGGCCACCGCCGGGCACGCACCTGCAGCCGGCGCCGGGTGGGGTGCTTACCTTCTCGTGGGCGGACACGGTGGCCAGACAGCCCCAGGCGCTGGCGTGGGCCAGGAAGCGCGCGGTGCTGGGGCGCAGCCTCGGGCCGCTCTCGCGCCGGTAGGAGAACATGCCTGGAGGCGCGGGCGGCGGCCTGGCGCGGCCGGCGCCGGCGGGGGCCGGCAGGTGCGCGTCCTCCTCGTGAGCGGAGGCTGGGAAGCTGCGCTGCCAGATGCTGCCCGAGTCCTCCAGCAGCGCGGGCAACGCCTCCTCGGTGGAGGCGCTGTCCAGCTCCTCGTCCACCTCG